>NW_026942442.1:0-23984 GCF_024139115.2 Armigeres subalbatus
TTGATATCGCGTGCTGCACCGTTTCTACTTCAGACTTCACCTATGTATTGCGTATAGCACGGGAGGTCTGCAATTCCAAACCTATGCAAGAACTTAATAAAACAGCCATATTCAGACAACACATCTGAAATTTTAAAATTACATCTGACCATTGCACCTATCGATTCAACCAGTTTGAGTTTTATGGTGTTATTGATTCAATAGTTAAGAGTCCATCAGCAAAAACAGCACTTACCCAAAAAGAAAAAAAAATCTACAGAAACAAGTTTCACTACTTCACTTTCACTACTGGATAAATATGTTACAAATATTCATATTCTTTGCTTTCTCTAAGCATTCTTTACTATCATTTTCCACTAAAATTTAAAATTTTCCATAGAATAATTGCATTTTGTAATTTTTGTTATTTTTTTACCTTCCAAGAGCTGTCGGACATAAAATAAATTTATTATTTGTAACGGCCTAAATTGCTTCTAGAGTTTTTGAGAAGGGTTTTAAAAAAAATCCGTATGCTTCCTCATGCATAATTTTTCAAATATCATCCTTCGACTTCTTCTTCTTCATGCAACCTTTAATCGCCAATTCGCTTGCCATATTTTTCAAAATCATTGGTGGAATTCTATCTGGTCCAGATCCTTTTGAGGCATCCAAATTCTGTAGAGCTGCTAAAATCTTAGTTACATTTATTTGGTTAACACCAACACTACTTAAATAGTCAGGAAAATGTGAAAAATATTCACAATCACGATCATTTTTGGAATATTCGGTATATGTCTCTTGAAAAAAGGTTGCAAAAAGAGTACAAATTTAATCAGCATTATCTCCTGATTTTTCATCTAAAGTCATTTTCGATGGAAAATTCCTGTATTTTAACTAAGGGTCTGTCTCAATTGGATAATTAAACTAAAATTAAACTTAAAAGTGACATTTCAATAATTATCAAATAACCCTGCTTGCAGAGCAAGATTACTTTTGACAGATATCGAATCATTTTCCATCGATGTCCTATTGGAATTGCTGGGTAGCACCAGCCATTCTTATAACGGGGTGATTTTTTAATTTTCGAACTGTCATTTTTAAGTTTAATTCTCCAAATGAGACAGACCCTAAGGAAACAAAGAAACAACTTCTTGAGGTATTCTTGAAGCTACTTCCGGATCAATTCCTGAAGTAATTTCGGAAAAATTCCTGGAGGAACTTCCGGAAAAAATCCTGGAGGAACTTCCGAAAGGTATTCCTGAAGGGACTTCTGGAGGAATTTCCGAAGGAGCTTCCAGAAAAAAATACTTCCGGAGGAATTATTGAAGAAACTTCGGGAGGCATTTCTGAAGGAACTTCCGGAGCGATTCCTAGAAAAGTTTCCGGAGCGTTTCCTGAAGGAACATTTTCCGGACGAATTCCTGAAGGAACTTCCAGAGGAATTCCTGAGGGAACTACAAAGGAATGCTTGGAGGAAATTCCGGAGGAATTCCTGAAGGAGTTCCAGAAAGTTTTCCAGAGGGATTATCTGAAGGAATTCTTGCATGAATTTCCAGATAAATTCCTGGAGCTACTTTCTGAGAAAGTATTTAATATATTCCTAGAAAAATTACCAAAAGAATTCATCACGAAGGAATTCTTTGAAGATTAATCCACCTAGCGTTGGTGGTGCCTTTCTCGCATTTAGTTAAGACACTAACCTTATATGGGGTTTATATCGTCCGATGTACCATTTTCTTCATAACTTTTAAACGCAATGACCGATCGTTATAAAATTCAATAGTGATCAACAAGGCTTTGTCCCCTGTCGAATGAAACTTGTTGCGAGAAAATCGGTTAAGGATTACTATACGAAAAGTTGTCTAATGTTTTTTATAGCTTTTGTGCACACACATACACACGGACAGATAGACATGTGCTCAGCTCGTCGAGCTGAATCGATTGGTATATAATACTATGGGTCTCAGAGCCTTCTATAAAAAGTTCGTTTTCGGAGTGAAATGATAGCCTTTCGGTACAACTTAGTTGTACGAGAAAGGCAAAAAAAAAATGCGGTAATGCCTGAAGGATTTCACTGAGGAATTTCTGGAAGATATCGCCAATTGTTATATGCATAATTCAGGAAAGAATTACTGAAGGAATTTCTAGATGAATTTAGGATATATGCGGAGAAAATCCTAAATGAGTTTCTGGATAACATCCCGACTAGAAAGTCATATCAAATTTATATCAACCTATGTTATTATGTTATACTATTTTTTATAACAAAATTTGTTAGAAACATGGTGCAGGATGTTGTTAAAATATCAAAATGTCTATCAAAAGTTATACTACTGGAAACAAAAAACTATCAAATTTTCTTACAATTTTATCAAAAAAATAACATATTTTGTTAGAAATTTATAACAAATTCAGATACAAAATATATTTTTTCTGTGCAGTTGCAAATTTTTACAGTTCGTGATAGATCTCCAGGTTGTGATCAACAATCAGAAATTTTTGTTTTTGTCTGAACGAGAATATTTTTTGAGAACGTGAAACTAACAACATTACAAATAAGGCAACATTTTCAAATTATATCAGCGTTGTGATATCCATATGGTTGGGAGACTTTGCTACATTTATTTTAATTGCCTACTGTTGGGCAATTCGGTGTTAAGCATTATGAATATTATGATAAAATCCTGTTACTACATTTGAAAGATAATAGCTACTAAGAACAAAATTGTATCAAAATAAATTATAAATATCACAATATGTTAATATTGTGTTCAGTTTCTGTTATGCTCTTCTAGTCGGGATCCCAAACAATTTTTCAAGGTATTTTTATACTTATTCAAGACAACAGTATCGGTTTAAAACTACATACAAAACTCCCGAAAAAACGGATTTCGACGCGCATTTCAATTGAATGAACGAGCAGTTTCGTTTTGTCTTTCTCGTACAACAAGGTTGTACCGAAAGGCTATCATTTCACTCCAAAATCGCACTTTTTATAGAAGTCTCGAAGACCCATGATGTTATATACCAATCGACTCAGCTCGTCGAACTGAACAAATATCTGTCTGTCCGTGTGTATGTGTGTGTGTGCACACGAAAATCGAAAAACATTGACCACTTTATCATATAGTAATTCTTAATCGATTTTCTCGCAACAAGTTGCATTCGACAGGGGACAAAGTCTTGTTGATCACTATTAAATTTGATAACGATACCATTGCGTTTAAAAGTTATTAAGAAAATGAAATCGAGTTATATTATATAGCTATATAAAGTGGGACATAATTTCATCAGCATTTCGGAAGAACTTTTCAATTGATTTACAAGCTTGATCTGGAGGAAAGTACACTGTTGCAAAAATGTGAGTTTCACCATCAATATGCGGTTTTTTTTACCCACACATGCTCAAATTCAATAAATTTGGTAGAATCATTTCAATGAGCTCCGAATTAAGTTTTGAGGATACTTGCTAATAAAGACAAAAAAAAAAGAAAAAAAGGAGAGGAGATTGCGATAAGAACACCTCCCCCAGGCATTCTTTGCGTTAAGACGAGATCTCGATCTCTAAAAACATTATAATCTCTACCAAAAACTTCTTCACTTTTATCGCTTTCTGACCAACTGTTTCATTTCCTAAAATAACCAACAAAAAGGAATTATTTGATGTATTTCGTTCATTTTAAAAGCACTTTTCATAAGATTGAAGTTCTGACAGTATACACCCGATTCTTTTTTTACACGGGGATGCGTTCCGTGTAAAACAAGTTTTCAGTTCAAAATTTGAAAATCCGTGTAAAAAAAGTTTTATGATTTCTCGACAAAGCATGCAAAATTAAGCAACTTTGCAAAAATTTTGTATGGGATTTTTTTTACATGGCCGTGTGACTAAAATCCGTGTAAAAACATAATCGAGTGTACGAGTATTTCAGTTGCCTGTGCGTTTGATGAAGTTTTTGGTAGTTCGTCTGTAGGATGTCGGCTATCATGGTCGTCACTCTTGCGACCGCACTCCACTATTCTGCAATCTAGCACATTCTTCTGATGATGTTATCGGTGGTGGTGTCCGTTTTGCATACCTCCAACATCGCACTTCTCTCCTTTTAGAACCGGGAACATATGAACAGGATGTGCTCACCAGCCGTTTCAGTCTGGGCATTGCGGACAGGTGGGGGAAGCCGCGTATCCGAACCTGTGCCTTGACTCCTGGCAGGAGCTACAAGGTTCCACGACAATGGGCTCAGGATTGATTCCTGTGGGACATCTGCCGTGATGGGGGCGATAGCCAAGCCTTCGCCTGTTGTGATGCAGAACGTAGTTGACCTGATAGACCAATGATATGTGAGCTCTACAACAGTTTGGAGAACTTAGAACATTTGGTTTAGGCATGACTGAATTGGAAGTTATAGACAACGGCCATCTGGACATGTGTGGGCTTGATGGGTTGACGTCGGTGTGATACAGACCGTATTTTGCTGTAGTAGTGCATCGTATTTCATGTTAATTTTACAAACATAAGTAATAACTATCACTATCAGTACTACTAACGAATCCTAATTATAATCATCTTCTACTCACGTTTAGTCCCGTGCAGGGTTTATGGGCAGAAACCTATAAAACCGATACGGGTCGGTAATCACTAATCTCGGTTCTAATATACACTTCCGTACTTTCTACAAATATCCGTACTAAAACAATTATTATAATTTACAATGTTCTGAAAACTCATATGTGATATGTGGAAGATATTGATTTGAAAAATGTATTGGAGGTAACCACTTTCCCTTCGATGGAACTTGAACCCACGACCCTCAGTACAAATTGTACCATTTACAACAGTACAATTTTGCAAATTGAATTTAATGTGATTACATTTTAAATCACATTAAATTCAATTAATTATTTTAAAAACATCGTTTCGCTCAAACCTTTTTAGGGGTATGTAGCGAGACAATCATCATCATCAATCTAAACGCTAGGAATCCGAATTTTGATCCTCCAACATGATAATTTTTTTATGAAAATCAGCGTTGGCGTATTTCCGGGGATGTTTGAGCCGGTGCCTAACTATACAAAATGGTAGTTTAACATCATCATAATAATCAACAACAGAAATGCATGCATTACGCGAAAAATTGCATTAATTATAGTAATATGTTTTATTCAGCTGTATTTTGCAAAACTAACTGTGAAAAGGATAGGAAAACGCCAATCTGTAAGATATTTTATTACATATCGTGTCTTGTCATTAGTTAGCATAACTATGTGTACTCAGCCCCATTCAATATCCCAGGAGGACGATAATTACAATTTTATTGCAGTTACCTTTAAAAATGAAACCAATGAGCATTATTTTACAGTCTGCTCATCATAATCTCCTGGCTATGTTTAAACTCTGTCACCACCCAAACCAACGACGCCTGCATTTCGAAACACCCACCCAGCTCGGATTTTATGTATTAAATATGCAAACACTTATCATCATCGTCATCATCACCACCGCAGGACCAATCTCTGTCTGCCGTACATAATCATCATCGTCATCATCAACAATAACAGCAACAACTGTGAAGCAATTCTCTCATTGTGTGGAATCCAAGGCACAGGACAATTCGATTCTGTGTGGCAGAGGTGGGGGTGTTGAATTGCTCGATGTGGTCCTCTTGTTTCAACTCAAAATTCGATTACCTCGACCAAGCCATATGTGGCCACCGAGTGGGGTCCCAGGGATCGCCATCCTCCCTGCTATGCAGTCGGTTGGTTTTAAATTTATTGCATCCCCCCACCACAGAGGCTCCCGAAATTGCATCGCAAACAGAATTTGATATTGTCCTTTTTTCATAATTTAAGTGTGAAGGGTGGCGAACTGGGTGGAATTGGGTGGAGGGATACAGCAACAACTGTGTGCTGATAACATTTTATTTCATCCAGCCAGTCAGCTCCATCCGAATGCGAATGGAAATGCGCATGGATGAAATATTTCACATATATGTGTACCTATTGCTGGGTGCTGCTGCTGCTGCTGCAGAAGTTGATTGTGCACAGGAAGCACGTCACTCCGGGTTGGGTACATAGGGCACTCTGGCGTTTTGGGGAATCGTTCGTTTGGAAGGGGAGGAAGTTCAACTTGATCCAACTTAAACGTTAGTAGAATCACGTATAATTTAGATGAATGGACATTGTCCAAGCCTGCTGCTAATGCTGCTTCACCATTTGTTAACATGTTTAAAGCGTTACTTATTTGTGATTAACAAAAAAAAAAGATTAATCCACCCATCGGTAGTGGAAGACACACAAAGCAGTTTCTGTGCAATTCAACATCGCGCATATCAATCACCTATCGCAGCGATCCCCAAAGAGCGGCCCGCGGGCCACTTGCGGCCCTCCAAGCCTTTTCCTGTGGCCCGCGAAGAATTTCAGGGAATACACTACATGTGGCTATTGTGGCATTATTAAGCATTACATGACAAGAGAAGCTTTTCATTGTGCCCTTTTTTTTTCGTTATAGTTGGAGATTCTGCAAGTACTATATTGTTGCAGCACCATATAGAAAGAATGAATCGTTAAGGCGCGGCAAAATTCAACTGAAAAATTTGCTAGATTATCAACTCCAGCAAATACGTTGACTATCGGACTACGGAAAATTTTGAACTAATTCATGACTTTTTTCAAGCTCCGATATTGATGGAGAAAAGATTTAAAAAAATCAATGAGGAAGCTTGGATTGACTGACTGCAAATGTGTAACTTGTACGATGGCTGCTATGGGAAGATTCATAAAGTACGTCACGCCAAAATTGGTTATTTCCAAACCCCCTCCCCCTTCGTCACGCATTTTGTAAGAAACCTCTACATTTTTTGTATGGATCGTCACGCTGCTTTAGTGCTGTGAACCACCCTACTACTACTATAACTTTTCTATTCGAACATATCTAGATTGCTTTGAGAATAGGTCGTATGTGCAAACGAGAGATTCTCTTTGATCACGCTCTCTTTCGCTAATATATCGGCTAGTTTTGCATGTTTTGCAACATTTCCACTTCAGCATGATAGACAAAGCTATTGTCTTTGGATATCTGCCGAGAAATTCGAAGTAAACTTATGTAAAGTTTTGTAATAATTGAAAGAGAATAGATCCAAAGAGAGACTCTCTTTTGCACATACGATCTATTTTCAAAGCACTCTAGATATGTACGTCTTTTTCACTGTATATTCACAGTTCTCTAATATAATAGGTAAATAAAATAAAAATTAGAAACCGTAACTGTAAGTGATGGATAAACAGCTTTTAATCATAAGCGAATATATATTCTCAATGAAACCTAGCTTCTTGTGCACGTGTGACTTTTCGTATCCATACATTACAGTTACACCACACTAGAAATACTATAATAAAAGATCGGCGAAGACGTCATCTTGTTTCCAACCGAGCAGTCAAAAGCGGTTCCAATTCGACTTGTTTACATTTTGCATTCATAAAAAGTAAGCAAAAAACCTGTAATGCTGGGTAGACACCTATTTGTGATGCATTACGGAGTAAGATCTGCCACGCTCTAGTTCTAGTTTTACTATTATTATTTATTTATTATTTATTCAGACTAAGGCCGAAGTGGCCTGTGCGGTATATAAGAGTCTTCTCCATTCGGCTCGGTCCATGGCTACACGTCGCCAACCACGCAGTCTACGGAGGGTCCCTAAGTCATCTTTCACCTGATCGATCCACCTTGCCCGCTGCGCACCTCGCCTTCTTGTCCCCGTCGGATCGTTGTCGAGAACCATTTTCACCGGGTTACTATTCTTGTTAATACTTATGAGTGGTATGTAACGACTATAATTTGCTTTTAGATAACCCATCTCCAAGCTCTAGAGCGCTGATTAATTAGGAAAAAAGTGGATACGAATTTGGTGGATCTGCTGAACCCTCTGACTGATAAGAGTTTTGTGTAAAGGTGTGATTCCGAAATGTCAAACACAATGAAATCAGATCTCTGTACAAAAACGAATTCGGAACTCATAAGAAGAAGCAAGGGGGTAAGACGCGCGGCTACAAAGCAAGACCATGCTGAGGGTGGCTGGGTTCGATTCCCGGTGCCGGTCTAGGCAATTTTCGGATTGGAAATTGACTCGACTTCCCTGGGCATAAAAGTATCATCGTGCTAGCCTCATGATATACGAATGCAAAATTGGTAACCTGGCTTAGAAACCTCGCAGTTAATAACCGTGGAAGTGCTTAATGATCACTAAGCTGCGAGGCGGCTGTGTCCCAGTGTGGGGATGTAATGCCAAGAAGAAGAAGAAGAAGAAGAAGCAAAAATATGTTCGAACTTCGGTACCGATGCGTGGTCAAAATCCGTATTTTCACTCTTATTGTTAATGCCGAAACTGATTGAGGAGCGCGCCTTTGAGAGTTGGTATAATCAATTTCTCGAAGGGTATAAATAGCGTTACCTCAATCTAAAGAGGCCTCACATCAAGTTTGAGAAATATATTAATAAAAAAACGACTACTTCATTTCTTCTCAATATAAATGGAGGAGAAAGACAGGCATTCTAAACAAATGACACGGGTATACTACAAAAGTTTATCGCATGCAATGAACCTAAATTAACAAGGGGTGACTCAAATTTGACATAAGCCGTGATCTCAATTTCAAGAAGAATATCGTGGTAGCCATGAAATATATTTTATTTAAGGATCTGTTATATTTTCTAACATCAAAATATGTTTTGAAAAACAGGCGCAAGTTTTCGAGGATAAGTTTGCTATCCAATTTCTTTATTTCTAGGACTAGGAGATGTGTAATGCAAAACACGAATCATCATTCTATGGCTGTGACTTGGAAACTCCATTGAGAGTACGACGAAATCGAAGAAGAATGGGACCTCGGTTCTATTCGATCGGCTCGAATTGCCCCACAATATTGATTGCACAGTAGACGATCTGCATGACCACTTCAACACAGGTTGCAAAGTGCTCGGTGGCGATGATACATTGAATTTTAATGGTTTTAGGACAGTTTTTTAGGTGTTATGTGATCAACTGCTGCAAGCACTGGACAAAAAATGTTCCAGATCGTTTCGCAACAGGCAAAACACTTCTATGGGAACATTGAGCACAAAGTTTTTCCGGTTTGATCTGGAAGTGAACTGTTCGGAGTGGTAATCTTATAGATTCTGGAAATCACATATCAGATGATGAGACATTCCCAATGCCTGCATGATTAACAAAACCATGTGACACCATTGTCTCCGTGAAGCCTGTTGACGCCAAAATTCGGACACTCATCTTTCAAAATTTAACGTGGATAGCTTTTATTCCTAGTATTCAATTAACTTGGTTGGTGTGTGTGTGTCATCCTCTATCCCTCACCCAGCTGGGAGTGTTGGGCAAGTAGTACTACGAATAATTTGATCATATCTCATGCTCTGAAGACTAGTACTGCAAAAAGGATTTACCCCTGAAGCAAGTTAAGTTGCTTCAGGAAGTGTAGGGAACGGGATGTACTAGTTATTCATAACAGGTACAGCAAAACTTTACAAGGACGCCCTTATTCGTACTAACTACTCAGGGAATAGAAGGTCGAGAAGAGCCACCGTTGCTAACTAAAGCGTGAACCGGATACCTGGGACTCCCACAATATCCGCGGCGATAGTAACAAACGATGCCCTGTACGTATTTAGTGTCCAATTTTTAAATTTATAAGGAAATGATAGAAAGAATGCAAAGATTTGGAACGTGCTCACCAGTTAATCCATTATCATAATAACCCGGTTTGAATAGGACGCATCAGGAATATCCGAGACGATGACATTATTATAAAGCGTTTAATTTCGAGAAATCAGACCCTAGATGCCTTTCGCTATACTGATTTCAGTGAGTTAGCCTCTAGCGTGCCGTTTGAAGCACGTTTAAAGTTGATGATTCGTGATAGGATCCTCTCCTAGTCGATTTAGAGAACACACATTGGAGAAAAAATATAAAATGAAAAAGGAAAATAATTCGAAGAAATCAAACGATTTGGAGCATGATTGGAAATGTTGAAATGTAAAATAAGGAATAGAGAAGAAAAGAATAGCAAATCACAGACAAACAGACATAACACATGTCAAATTTACATCGTTCACTGATTTACTGGTCGATTTAAATAATCATTAGTTGGCCAATCGATCACTCGTGGCGCGCGTATCGTTTTTGCTCGAGTTTGACGTTTGCTCACTACCGCCACCTGGTTTGTGATTTGCCCAACTAGTTGAAATCAACAGATGTCGTTAGTGTTTGAACGACGATGAATTTGATGAGTGAATGTTCAATGTGTTATGTCTGTTTGTCTGTGAGCAAATTATAACAAAACAAAAAGCTTCCGCATGAAATTTTGATCTCTTCGTCAGCACTGGATTGAAGTTCACCAATTTGTAGCTTCCGTGTCCTTTTTGCCTTTCTCGTATACTAAGTATACGGAAAGGGTATAGAACTGCTCCAAAACCGAACTTTTTATAGAAGGCTCGGAGACCCATAGTGTTATATACCAATCGACTCAGCTCGACGAATTGAGGTGATGTCTGTATGTGTGTATGTATGTGTGTGTGTGTGTGTGTGTATGTGTACAAAAATGTGAGACACGTTTTTGGGCATTTAGCATCATCCGATTTGCTCGCAACAAGTTGCACTCGACGCGGAATACAGTCCCATTGGTTCCTATTTAAAATTAGATCGATCGAACTTTGCGTTTCGGAGTTATGGCCAAAAAACTGTTTTAACGTGCAAAAAAAAAAGCAAAAGGCTCTACTCTGGATTCGAACTCGATACCTCTGAAACGCGAAGCGGTTACTACACCACTGTACCATCGATACACATAAGATGTGAGAAGATACGTACAAATATAAATCATCGAATTGGGCATATATTCATTGCCTCTATAAGCAACAGAATTCATCCTGCTAGGGTATCGTTTCCTATACTGGAAGTATTAATGGATTGAGAAAAGAAAATATTAATTTTTCTCGTTGGTTATTAAAATATACAGTTTCAATACATTAACTTAGAACAAGATGCCGTGGTGAGTATAAGCCGTTTGGCAGCGCAGTATCATTACTTGACACTTTACCGGTCGCTACTAAACGCGTTGCTAAAACAGTAGCGCAGCTGACAGGTGATCAAATTTGGTAGCGCGATAAACAGCTCTGCTATTTGATGAACTATTAAACGTCACCGGTACGGAATGCAGCCACCAAAATGATAACCGAAAATAGCGACCGGTGCGACTAAACTAAAATGACAGAGCAGCGAGGGTGATCAAAACACTCGCACCTAGTAATGATGCTCTAATATATAAACTATTAAAACCGCTTGGATACGCTGTTCATTTATTGGAGATAAAAGTAGATTCACTATGATGCGAGGAAATCAATGCAAAACTTTTTAGGATAGGATATCCGTTCATTAATTAAAATCATCTTCTCTGCTAAACGTTAGACATAACTTTTCTCATGCCTTTTGCTATCAAGCGCTAAGAAAAGCACAAATACCCTATATAACAGCCTGTAAATAATCCTCATGTAGCAATTTCAAAAGCATCGTGCTTTGTTCAACACGTTCAACGCTCTCCCGTACGAATGCGCCTAAAAGAAGGAATGGCAATGTGCCGTCGCGCAGTGGTGGTCCCCCATACAAATGCTCGACTAAACCTACGATTGCGCTTAAAATTTAGCAACAGTAATCTTGTAACGCTGAATTCATTTTGAAATATAAATAGTTCCGACATATGCTATGCTATCCAAAGACTTACGGAAGCCCATGACTTAGGATGTGCAGTCACAGTAGCGTCTTAATTCTAACCTTGAAACAGTAAATTTTCCGCTTTGGTGCAGCAAAGCGCAATTCGCCAAACTAACCACTGTTAAGTAGACAAAATATATATTTCAATGCGTAATATCAGTTCTTTCCGAATCTTTCCCGATAAAAAATTTAGTCAAATTTAATTTTCCCATACATATATGTTTAAGAGATACTTTACAGCATCAACTTGAGCCAAGTCACCAAAAATTAAATTTACCAACTACAATTAACAAATTGAGGAATTATCCTTGACTAAATGTGCAAAATTAAAATAATATCAGCTTCACGAAAGAACGATTTTTGTTTTAGGTTTTTTCTGGATTTCCGCCACTGTGGATCGGTCGGCTTAACCATCGTAGCATCAGCGGCAAGCCTGCCTGCTTCTGTTCTATTTTTACGCATATGCATCATTCTTTGTGGCGTTCAATCAGCATATGGGAGCGCAGCTGGTGTGCGGGAAGACGTGGGACGCATGCGCATTCGCTTCAGTCTCTTGCCGTCGGATGAATATTGCCGTATGAAGCATCACCAACACCAGTGTTGAGAAATGAGTGAGCACCGCTTGAGACCTGCTCACTCACTCGCGAGTTTGAGTATTCCTTTTCAAACTCACTGCGAGTATACTCACACGTGAGTTTGAACTGTAATACTCATACTCGCGAGTGAGTATGAAGAAAATATTTACTCACTCATGAGTAATTTTTACTCACAAAAGACTTCAACGCATAATAATTGTACCAATTTCCTTTTAAATTTGTACTGTAATAAATATTTTGGATGAAATAAATCGTTTACCTACTTGCTATATCCCTACTGGATACACAAGATCATTTTTGAGGCAAATGAGACACGGTTACCACATAATATATTATATTTGTCTTCTAGCAATGTGCGTATTTAGAAATTAAAGATGCAGTATAGTGGAATTCAACTTAACGATGGGAATTCCGTGCATAAATTAGACACAACAATATAGAACAATTTATACATTTACCATTACCACATTATTCGACAGTTTTTTTTTAAAAGAATCTTCATTTTAAAAATAATCGTCAAATTTATTCACAAAATATTCTTCATAACTAGCTTCCTTCTTTTATAGAGTGTGTACAAATAATGAAACTTCAAAATATAAGTGTACTTCTTAGTTTTATAATTTGTTTTTATGTGGGACTTGAGGTGCCTAACTTGACGCACTAATTTCACCATGCGTCTTATTTGACGCAGTTGTTCCAGGAGTTCTTCCAGAAGTTCCGGTAAGAATTTATCCAGTAGTTCCTCCTGGAATTCCAGTCACTCAAGAAACTCCTGAAAGAATCCTAGGAGAAGCTCCTGGAGGAATTCCAGGAAGAACTCCTAGAGGATTTTAAAGAATTTGTCCTGGAGAATTCACACGAGTTCCTTCTGGAGTAATCTTTAGAGAAATTCCCGTTAGAAAAGCTAAAAATATTACGGACGGAATTACTGATGGAATTCCTGGATAAATTGCCGGTGAAAAAACGAAGTTCCCGATGGAATTGTTGTAGGAATGCCTGGGGGAATTCCAGGTGAATAGCAAGAATTCCTCCTGGAGTTATTAAAAATATTGCTGGGGATATTCACGGTACATAAAACAATCGAGGAATTTTTGGAGAAATTTCCGATGTGATTACTGGATGTATTTAGCTTAATTTTACCTTTTCATTTTGCTGTAATTGGTCATTTAATTGAAATGACGAATGAATTTCAGAAAAAGAATTTCCAAAGAAGTTCCCTATTATTTTTTTTGAAGCCATTTACAATAAAATTCTAAATACACATTCAAATAACTAATCTCAACAGAAATTTTCAAGGAAATCTAAATCACTTTTTTTTAAATCGATACGAATTTCAGAAGAAATTTTCCAACGAATCCAAATTTTCCAAAATAATTGAGGATGTAATTCTCGGAGGAACTCTCGAAGAAACTCTTAAAACATTTTCCGAAAAAAAAATCTTAGATAAATATTCAGATATTCCTGAAAGATTACTTGATGGAAATCCCAGACGAATCTTTATAGAAATTGTAAAAATTGAAAATTAAGCTGGACTTTGCAAATGAATTTTGGACGAATTGTAGAAAGAGATCTTGGATAAACTTTTGATTGAATGTTGCAAGCAGATTTGATCAATACTTCAGATTTAACATAAAATTGAAATGAATATAATTCAAAAAGAAATGTACTTGGCCGGCTGACTGTCCTGGAGGATCGCCCTCTAATGTCGCTTTCCAGTGTGCCATCTCATCGACTATTCTTTCGTAGTCCATTTGAATTGGTAGTACACAAGGTGCATTTTCGGATTTTCCGGTGGTGACAACGAAGATGGTGCGTGGATTTTTCGCTCTAAGACCCTTTCCGAGACTCATAGTTGGTGTCGTTAACAAGCAACAGTCAAGAGTGTGGGTGTATAACTTGACGATCTCTAAAAGACGATGGATAATATATCCTTGGGTTCCAGCAAGTCTAATTGCCTTGCACGAAATCGTTTCTGTTGCTGTTTCAACTATTGAAAATTGAAGATTCCATTGTCAAAAAAATCAATCCCGAGCAGTGTTGTTTACATACTTACAGTATGTCTAATCGATGAAGTAAGCCAAAAGATATTTTAGTTACTAGATAAAGATTGTCGCTGTCGTCGCTGTCCGGAACATCTTTTGCTGGCGAGGATAGGGGAGCTAAATGTCAAAGAAGGAAAATCCATACGATTTGACAGGTATGTACCACACATGTTTCGGACAGCAGAACAAAGGGAACAGTAGCGACAATCTTTATCTAGTAACTAAAATATCTTTTAGTAAGCCAGGTATAAACTATGATGTTCTTTCGACAGCCAACGTTAGTGCTTTCGCAACGTATTGGTTTTGTTCCAGCTCCGTAAGCTATTCCGGAAAGAATGGGTCTTGCTTGCTGGGCGGTGTTGGCTATTTTCATCATTTTTACTAAGCGAAGTGCTGTTGTGGCAAAAATATGCACCTATTATGCTATTTTACCCAGAGATTATAAACTTCCATTATCTAGCAGTAATGAGCTAACATCAAAACTTACTTTCAAATGGAGAAGCGAAATTTAACAAGTTTAGTTTACACCGCGATTATATTTATTTATACGAAAAGAGAACAGTTACAGTCAAGTTACTTGATGCCAGTGACAATGAAAATCGAATAGGCCTTTTCATATGACACTTCTGAGACTGCAGTTGCTTACAACCACTAGCAACCGCTGAACAAAACTGAAGCTATCACTTTCATATAGAAGAACTGTAAATAATTTATAATCAATAATTGTAATAATAATCAATTATTGACGATAAAATCAGCTAGTTCTTCTATGAAAGTGACAGATTCGGGTTTGCGGGCCTGCTCAGCGGTTGTAAATAAACAAGTACAGTCTCGGCAGTGTCACATGAAAAGGCCTATTGTGTTAATCTGCATGTGCTTTTCGTGTGCTTCGGTCAAAGTGGGTCCGTTCACAAATTACGTGACGCAAATTTTGACATTTTCAAACCCTCTCCGTCCCAATGTCATTTATTATATTCGCGAATACGAAGGTATTCACTCTTATGGCAAAAACACATTGCTGTCTGTCAGACTGCGTGAAATATGGCCGCCGAACACCCTTTCTTGTTCCTCTACACACACTAATCTGGAGCTACCCAGAATTATGTCAAAGTGACCTAAAATCAGCAAAACCGTGGTTACTGTAATTTGGGTTCGGGTACCTAAACTCAAATCTACAAGCGAAAAAATCTGGGTATCCGGTATCCAGCTCTTTTCGCTCCAGAATATTGTTATTGTATAAAAATGTTTAAAAAATTCAGTTTCCCCCACCGTTTATCATTTACCGACTGTGCCGACTATACTCCGCCTTGACAAATTTAAACATTATTACCTTATTTTTGCTGCATACAACGAAAAATTCCAACATTTTCTCTGGAATGCAACGTCGGCGCCATGTTGCTTCGGGTTCGTCTGACTCAGATCCATTTTGTTGACATACCCAGATTTTGACAACCGCTAATATCGAAAAAAATCCGGGTAGAATCGACCCGGCCACTGGGTTATTTCAGATTAGCGTGCAGTAAAATCCCATAAGAAACTGTCAGCCTGTGCGTGAAGAATTTACCTTCGTAGTCGCGAATAGGACACTGCACTGGCTACTTTGTCTCTTTCTCGCTACAAAGAAATTAGAAAACAACAAGGCCAGTAAATGTCAAAACTTATGAAGCACGAAAGAGAAAGAGATATTTCCGAGCAGTGCCCTCTACATAGCGTGCCTTTTGCTCGTATAGGCCTTTCACGAGACGTTTGAAAACAGTTGATTTTACTGTCATTGACAGTTCTTCTATGAAAGTGACAGCGTCGGATTTGAACGGTTTGCTCAGCAATTGTAAACAAGTGCAGTCCCGGCAGTGTCACATGAAAAGTAACAGAAGTTGGAAAAAGTTAAGAATTTTTTAATCGCATCTACGGGTAAGTATTTAACTTGTCCTATTTTCTTGCCTATATTCTAATCTCCAGAATACTATTCCTTCCAAAATTTATTAAAAAGCTTAAAGATTATTTACTATGATCGATTTCGGAAATTATGTCTCACTTCTTAGCTCAAAAAATGGGAAAGCTATTCCATCGAGGGTCAAAGAATTTTGTTGCTCTGAACAGCTCTGAACCATGGAATCCATCAATCTGTCGAGTTCGAATAATTCGAGTCGGGTTCTCATTTGCGACATACATTATACGTTCTGGATAAATATGACCTGCACGTACTAATGGCTGCAGTCGGTTTACATACTTCAAGGACAAAGTGGTAGGAGAGCAGATTGATTAGGGCTTGCTTGTTTGCCTGAGCGCATACCACATGCCGCCTTTACTAGTAAAGTGGGCAAACCAATATCCGTATGATTTCATTGTCCTGTTTCGGGACAATCTTCCTCACCTTGACGCAGTACGAAAGGACACCGAATGCCTCTGTGAAACGGGACAATAGATTAGTAAGTTATCCTAAACATGTAGCTCTAATATTTACTAATGATGTTTCTTTCACAAACAGCTTTAAAACTCTAGGAATGTAACTGATAGCAGACCATATTCGATGAAGATTTTGACGCCGAAGAACTGCGCGTGCTGCTCTGCTACACCAAGGACGAAAAGCTGGATATAAAAAATCGAACCGGTCTATGGCCGCCCTGTACGACATGATGACAACATTTCGAGACAATATGAACGATTGCTTCTAGGTAAAATTATAGAAGCTGTTTGAGGATCTCACGCTGTTGAATCACGTGTCCCTTTTTAGTTTTAGATTTTTATATTTAGTAGAATAAGAAAATAGTAGAAGAAAGAATATGAAGAGGTGCATGCAAGCAATGGAGCATAGGATACTAGAAAGCAAGATAGGAATTTTGAAGATATGTGGTATGTGAAATAAAATATATGAACAATATTCCTTCCGTAATAAATAAGTAATAATTGTGGAATTCGTAAGGCAAGGGTTCCATTAGCAGAGTCCATTCATATGTTGTTGGCCTTCTCTTTACTCTATACTCTATACAAACACTCCGTAATAGGAAATGTTAGCTTACTATGTAATCATTATGAATCACCATCTGCCACAATGTTTATCAATTAACTACGATCAAATTAACTAGGCCAAAGGCCTACCCATAGAACGGTACTAAACGTTTTGTATATAATCAGTTTCTAATGACTGTTATCATTCTCTGCCATAATATAAATTTAGATTTGTTATATTGTTAGCGAAGTTTCTAACCCCTTGTCAATTTCTGAAGGATACTATATGCATTTTTTTAAATAATCTTTTATGAAATACTTCATCAAATAGCCAATCGAGTTTTCTCTAATTTCCGTACGTCGGAACTATAACGCGAGTCGTACACACAGCACGAGCACATGCACATATACGCTCACATAAAGAAACGAACGATTGTCTGATCTCAATGGCTCTAATGTTTAGCCTCAAAACTATCGCATAATCTTGACGGTAATCGCACTAACCCTTTGTACCTACTTCAGAACTAGTTTCAATTTAGTTCCACTTCTATCATTGGGTAAAACATAGTTCATCTTTGTGTAAGATTGTTAAAAAAAAAATCCAAAATGTATATTACCAACTTTACTCACAATACTCATGACGAGCAATTATGCTCACTCACATGAGAGTATTGGTATCCAAACTCACCTGCGAGTTACTCACAGCGTGAGTAATACTCGCAGTGAGTTTGGTGTCCTACTCACTGCGTGAGTATGAGTATTTAGTGAGTAGCTCACGGCCTGAGTATTACTCACAAAATGAGTAAAGAGTGAGTATTTTTTTACTCACGAGTAAGAGTTTCGCAACACTGACCAACACACATCGCATTGCGTGCGGCAATGTTCTATTTATAGCTCAGCTGGGTTGAATGTTGATCCGAGCAAATGAGATTTGGGGAAACTGGTTCATGAGTATCACGAAAAAAAAAGAATAATTTAGATGTCTGCGCGGAAATAACGCGCAGAGGGAAATCCCCGGTCTTAATTCCTTGGATATAACTCGCATAGCTTCTAATTTTATTGAAAATTATGTCTTTTCTATTCAGTAAGGCATCTTTTCTTTGTGCATTGATGCAATCGAATTTAAATTTCCACTTATGTTTACTCTCTATTGAAACTCGGTGGGCAAGTTTGATTACTACCAAGGTAAATCAAAAGCTATTTTGTTTCTGCTAACAATCATTAAAGAAAACTGTTGAGTACATATCGATTCTCAATTTATGCATTTATGTTTCATTTCCTACCTCCTCCATCATCTGAAGTTCAGACCTGAATTCTTTCAAATATCCCAAATAATCAGATGGATTCAATTATAGAAATGTCATGAATATAAATATAAACAATACACAGCATTAGGTTCCATTGATTATTAGCATGGAAAATGTTAAATACAAAAATTTTGTTTGAATTTTCTAGTATTCAAAACTTTTCTTGAAATGCGTAATATTATACCACACTCCTAGAAAATATGAGTTTTGAAAAAAAATAAGATGGCTAACAAGAGGACCGAACATAAATCCTCTGGTTGAGAGCCTATAACGTTACCCCTGAACTATCTTTGTTTCTTGGGAGGGCAGTGTTCGAAGAACAAGAGGCTACGCGATTTGCAATAAATAACTATTTCACTGCATCAAGACATCGGCTGCTTGTGCATACGTGCGGTAACGCACCGGGTGCTGTGCTTTGGTTCGGTGGCATTTAATCGGACGTTGAAAAATATAAACCGTTTTGACTCAAGTCCCGAAAATGACTCATATTCCGAACACTAGTATTTAAATGGCTATATCAACCTTATTCGCGTGGTTCTTTCCATAGCATATTAATTTCGTTTGTAAAGCACTCGGATTATGTAGGAGAAACTGAGTTTTGGAAGGATTCGGAGAAAATTTTCTATTTTAGGAAGTCAGTAGAAAAAGTATCCAAACTTTTCTTAGATCATTTAATAGTCTTAGTTCGACCATTGACAAACTACAATGACTCATTCCAGAGGTTAAATGTCAAAACGTGTTACAGCGGAGTTCTAGTGCGAATATTTTTCTACAGCTCTGCCTAATAGTTTGTTGTTTTGATTCAACTAATAATAGAGTTAAAGCATTAGTTACTAATACTAAATGATAACAAAATTTCGATCAGTCTGTATAATAAGTTACTGCAACTAGCGCTATAACTCTGTTATTAGTGCAATAGAAACAACAATTAGGCAGAGTTGTAAAAACCTTCGCTCTAGAAGTCCTCCACATATCACGTTTGAAATTTAACCTCTGGAATGAGTTATTGACAAACTACTAAATTATCGAACCTATATTACTGTACCGCTCATAAAAAAATCTACTCCTCCGCTCATTTTTGGTCGCAACGAAAAATACGCGCCAGATAGTCGCCTAAGAACAACATACCTCCAGAAAAAAAGCCAATTCGATAATTGTTTTAATTTGGCCGCCACGTGGTACTTTCCGGCGGTGAATGCTTGGATAGCACGTGCTATTTGTACTGCGGAGAAATTTTTCACATCTTTGAGAGCCTTGGAAAATGATCACGAAAGTTGTCATTTTGTTGCAAGGCACAATACTAATGATCGAAAACATCCTTGCCACAATCCATAACAAATTACCCGAAGGCAAGCAACGATTTTCGATTTTCTGATAGTATATCAGGTATGTAATCATTACGATGTAAATTATTGCACAATATGAGCTCAAAAATGCTGATTTTGATAACACTAACTCTGTCACGCGTAATCTATCAGATTTTGTACTTGGATAGTTTACCTGTAGAGTGATCTGATAAATAGTTTTGGATCAGTTTAGAAATCAAAATAATCAATTTTAACCATACATTCATAATTATGGCGAAATGCTTTCCATATAAAGAAAAGCAACCCCAGTAGAATTCTGATCAGATTTTTTTAAATCAGATCAAATTCATAAATCTTGTTGAAAAGTGTTTGAATGATAATGACAAAAACGGAACTACTCATTAGCAAAAATTGACCTTTCCCGTCAAAAATTTTTATTCGCTTAAGTATTTTTTAAATTTAAAACAAAAATCGAAAAAGTGCTGTTTTTTAAGATTGGCCTGATTTTGAACGAACATCGAGTGATTTTTTTCAGGTCGGTTAACACGTGCACACCTTTTCGGTTTTTTCTTATTTCGCTTTCATTTATTTATTACTTCGTCTTGAATTATAAAAAACTCCTCAGACTGCTTCTTATCTAATATTTCTTATTCTATTCTTAAAAACTAGTTTAGACACATTAAAATCAAAAACAGCACTTGCACTATTAAACGACCGAAAACAGTTTTCCAGAGGGTTGTTAAAACCATATGACGTCCTGTGACGCTGAATCATGATAAGATCGCGTACACGCAGATGCCGAGAAGGAGCATAAATCGTAACGTTTTGCAATAAATATGGACACTGCACGACATTTTTTAAAATATCAAAAACAAACAGCCTTTGCAGATTAGTCCGACGAAGCGCAAGTGTCTCCAGGCCTATAAGTTTGCAGCGGCTGGTTTTTGTTTTCGATTTAATAGTTAGAGGCTTCAAAGAACCCATATTTTCTTTGGGAAAGTTGACCTTGAATAAGCCAAAGAATCGACTGAAACAATGAAACGAAATACAATTTTTGACGGGGATGGTCAACTGAATTTTTATCTATATGAAGAATCATATTATTCAAAACAACAATTTCAGCTGGATTCTGGCTTCAAAACGGAATTTTCAGAAGAAGTGTGTGTATGTGCATGTGTGTGCAAAAAAAATCTAACTCATTTGTCGAAATCTTATCCTGAACCGATTATTTAAACGGGGAATCCTGTCCCATTGTTTC
Organism: Armigeres subalbatus; assembly: GCF_024139115.2. Taxonomy (NCBI): domain Eukaryota; kingdom Metazoa; phylum Arthropoda; class Insecta; order Diptera; family Culicidae; genus Armigeres; species Armigeres subalbatus. The sequence continues at coordinate 21,210 of NW_026942442.1, forward strand.
ACATTAAAAATCAGGTCGAACTGGGGAATGGGCTCAAAAGTTATGGCCAAAATACAAATTTTTATACTATGTCTGAAACTCGATTTGTGCAATTGCTCAACCTCATCACATTTTCAGGGCACTTAACCTCATCCGATTTGCTTGCAACAAATTGCATCCGGCAGCAATTATTACAATGTGTATAAACAAATGTGAATTTTCAATTCAATCTATCTTTATTTACGAGAATGTGAAAATGTGAAAAATAAGTCTTATTCACCAATTGTTATTTTAGACTTTTCATATATGTTTATCAACCATTTTGAACAAGCGAGAAAGGCATCATCACCGCTAGGTGGATTAATCTGGGTTTTTCTTTGTATAACTAAAATGCGTCGCTGTCCGGAACATCTTTTGTAAAGAGGCTGCACTCATAACAAAGAGATGAAGTTTCAAAATTGGAACAGCGCATTTGCTGTCAAATCAGTTGTTCCAATCGAGCACAAGGTTGTTAAAGGTGGGAGTATTGCGTCTCTTTGTTTTTCCAGGCTCGTTAATCTTTTGCTGGCGAGGATAGGGGAGCTAAATGTCAAAGAAGGAAAATCCATACGATTTGACAGCTTGGTACCCAACATGTTCCGGACAGCAGAACAAAGGGAACCGAAGCGACAATCTTTATCTAGTAACTAATATATCTTTTGATGAATGTGTAAAAGAGAGGTAAATAATGCAGGGTCTCTCTTTCTAGCCAATAGAAACATATAGTGTCTATAGTTCTGATGATGCATTTCAACTTGCTCTACACAGATGTGCGGTCTCCAACACAAAAAAAAACGAAAACAAAGCAAAAATCAATACTATCAATACTATGAGATTTTCGTTTTCATTGAGATTGGTTACGCTATATTTACATTTTATTCTCTCCCGCTTTCATAGAAAACATAAACAATGAAAGGAATTCCGCCAAATTTTCACGGATTTTTATTTCATGAAAGCACATCAAACTATTGAAAACAAGCTGTTTTATCTTCAATAATGTTATTTCTCACTAAATAATCAGGAATTTGCACAGATCTATTAAAAGTATTTAGAAATTTAGATTTCAAAACAAAGCAACTTTTCCAACTTTGACTGCTTGTAATGTGACAGGTGACCGGGGGCCCGCTACATTTTCATTGGTCTCTTCAAAATGAAAATGCAACTGTTTTCGCTTTCACATGACGATCACGAAAACTCAGTACTGATAGATTTTTGCATTTAGCATGATTTTTGAAAACGTCGTATGTCCAAATGAGACACTCTCTTTCATTATGCTCTCTTTTACTGATATCGAAGCTAGTTTTGCATTTATTGCAATATTTCCACCTCAGTACGCTAGACAAAGCTATTTCTTCAGATCTCTGTTGGAACATACGATGTAAATGTTAGTATGGCTTCGTAATAATTGAAAGAGAAAGTAAGCAAAGTTGGCCTACGACGTTTTAAAAAATCACGCGAGAATACTTCTGTGTGGGGCCTGCGATTCTGTTTTTGCGCACTTGTAAGGCTTTGGTCCGATTCGTGAATCAAAATCGAAATAAACTTAAAAGTGACAGTTCAAAAATTTCCAAATAACCCTGCTCGCAGAGCAAGATTACTTTTGACAGATATTGAATCATTTTTGATAGATGTTTTGTGGGTCTTGCTGGGTAGCACCAGCCATTCTTATGAGCGGGGGTTTTCATAATTTCCGAACTGTCACTTTTAAGTTTAATTCGATTTTAATTCAGGAATCGGACCAAAACCTAAGTGTACAACACATCATCCGTATCATCCGTATATAATAGCAGGCCACGACTTTGGCTCTTCTCATCGTCGGGCAACCAACGGAATTGCACGTTCGGTAAGACAGCACACTAGTGATCACACTCGTTCGGCGGATTTGGGCCACACATTTAGCGATCCTGCCAGGTTGTTCATGGTAGGAAATTATTGTTTTGTAAGTATCCTGTGGGCGTGATTAGGACATTTTTGCCTTTCTCGTACAACAAAGTTGTACTGAAAGGCTATCATTTCACTCCAAAATCGAACTTTTTATAGAAGTCTCGGAGACCCATGATGTTATATACCAATCGACTCAGCTCGTCGAACTGAACAAATGTCTGTCTGTCCGTGTGTATGTGTGTGTGTGTGTGTGTGTGTGTGTGTGCACACGAAAACCGAAAAACATTAGCCACTTTTTCATATAGTAATTCTTAACCGATTTTCTCGCAACAAGTTGCATTCGACAGGGGACAAAGCCTTGTTGATCACTATTGAATTTGATAACGATCGACCATTGCGTTTAAAAGTTATTAAGAAAATGGAATCAAACTGTATAAGCGCCATATAAGGTTGGTGTCTTGGCTAAATGCGAGAAAGGCAGTATCACCACTCGGTGAACTAAGTTGGGTTTTTTTCTTCGGTTTCGACTTGTAATGTCGTGCGTGAGGGAGAGCGCCGGAATAAATGATTTTCTCATCGTTTTCGATTAGTAATGTAGAAGTGCGTCGGATTTAATGATTCTCATCGGTTTCGACTAGTAATGTCGAAGATGTTTTGGAACAGCGTCGGATTAAATGATTTTCTCATCGGTTTCGACTTGTGATGTCGAAGATGCTCAAGAAGAGCGTTGGATTGAATGATTTTCTCATCGATTTCGACTTGTGATGTCGAAGACACTCTGAAGGGCGTCGGATTGAATGATTTGCTCATCGGTTTCGACTTGGGATGTTGAAGACGCTCTGGAAAAGCATCGGATTGAATGATTTGTGTTCT
>NW_026942443.1:0-25554 GCF_024139115.2 Armigeres subalbatus
AGCCAATATAACAAAACAACATCCCTTTCGACGACTGAAAATGGCATTTTATCACTTGTTGCTTAATCTGCGATGAAATATTTCCGTCACGTTCCTGTAAGCTTCGTTGGGGCGGCCTTCCCGCGATCAACCGAATCATTAATCAAGAGGAGTTAGCGGTTGGTCGGTGTCGGAGAGAGAGTCTAACGACACGATGGCTGGTTGGTAAGACCTGAGATGCTTCAAACACGCGTACCACAGGTGACATTTATTTGCTACTATAAATAATCCGAACATTAAAATCGCAAGAAGCGTATCGGTTTTAATGAATTATCCACTTTAGGAATTTTAAACATTCTAAAATTACTGGCATCTTATTTGACTACACTCTTCGTAGATCACAGTTTGATGATGATATCATCCTAACTACTGATTGAGTCTATTTTTCACAAAATCCTTTTCAATCATCTTGATAATCAACATTCTAATAGCATATCTCGCTCACACTTGTCTTCTTTCTTCTTCTTATTGGCCTTACATCCCCACACTAGGACAGAGCCGCCTCGCAGCTTAGTGATCATATTGGGCACTTCCACAGTTATTAACTGCGAGATTTCTAGGCCAAGCTACCATTTTTGCATTCGTATATCATGAGGCTAACACGATGATACTTTCATGTCCAGGGAAGGCGAGACAATTTCCAATCCGAAAATTGCCTAGACCGGCACCGGGAATCAATCCCAAGCATGGTCTTGCTTTGTAGCCGCGCGTCTTACCGTACGGCTAAGGAGGGCCCTAGGGCTTGTCTTCCTATGTAGCCGAAAATTTAGCAAAATTTTATAGTTGGGACACTTAAAAGCTATATGGAGAAATGGGTGTGCGAATATGGGTCTTCTTCTCCATTGGCATTACATTCCCCACTGGGACATTGCCTCCTCGCAGCTTAAGGTTCATTAAGCACTTCCACAGTTATTAACTGCGAGGTTTCTAAGCCAAGTTACCATTCCTGCATTCGTATATCATGAGGCTACCACGATGATACTTTCATGTCCAGGCAAGTCGAGACAATTTCCAAACCGAAAATTGCCTAAACCGGCACCGGGAATCGAACTCAGCCACCCTCAGCATGGTCTTGCTTTGTAGCCGCGCATCTTACCTAAGGGTATCGCTAATGTAAGGGTTACGCTAAGGGTATCAACCACACGGCTATGGGTATCAAACTTGTTTATTTAAACAGGGGTTGTTCAAAATGACGTTACAGGTTTTAGAGGGGGAGAAGGTCTAGGGGTAGCGGGGGTAAAGTGAACAGGCGGGGCAAAGTGGGTAACGGCTTGTTTATCCCCTGTTTATGAATTTATCGTATTATTTTCCATGCTACACCATAAATTAAGCATTTCATGCTCTCCGACCTATTTCAGATCATGAAATATCTATTTAGCAGCTAGATTTTAGCAACATTCTGCGCTCTTTCTCAAAATGCTAGTTTGATGTAATTTCGGCACTGTTGCATTTAAGCCATGAAAACTCTGAGTTAGTAGTTCTAAACCAAAATATCGTTCATTTTGCTTGTTATGAAGCGGAACTGGTTGATGGAAGATAGTTTTTCAATTGTTTTTCTTAGTTTATGTGTTATTTGAAAAACATGTAGCTATGGGGTAAATTGGTCATGTCGCCTGGGGGTAAAGTGAGCAATGTTCTGACAGAGAAATGGAGACAAACTAGCTCAATTTTCAACCTCAATCGGTTCGGTTGACAGTGGGATCATCAATCAAGGGTGAAGAAAAGGGGGATCTGGTCATTTACGCTACACATACACTTTTTCGTACAACTTTAACATTCCTGAGCAGTGTTGTAAAATGTCATTTGCATTCGTTTGTATAATTTTCCCAGAACTTTTTCCAGACGGTAGCTATCAATTCATGATGTATGACGAACTTATAGCGCTTAAATGTGCCTACAACTTTGTCTAACAAGGCATTGCTGTAAATATGTAATCAGGGGCGTGGGAGGCAAAATGTCATTCAAATGACATTATGTCCAAATGACACGTGACATTTTGGAGAGTTTTCACTCTCCAGCCTCAGATATTATATTTAGAGCAATGTACCCTTGGACAAAAATGTAGCCCTACTCAAGAGTTATGGTACATCTAAAATTATGGAATAAATTTGGCTTCTAAAGAAAATTATGAACGAATTAGTCAAATGACATGCAAATGACATTTACAAGCCTGTTCCTGAGCGAATATTTCCATACAACGCACCTCGTTCATGGAAACATCCATATCTCAGATGATTGTCATCCGATCTGTGATATCCATATATCAATCAACTCAGTAAAGCTCTAGTTTCTGTAAACATGTATCTTGAAAATTAAATTTAACTTGTAACATTGCCTTCAACGAATCGATACTCAACTGCGTTTTCTCAGTTGTCCAAATCTTATTCATAACTGAAAAAACCCGCTCAGTTACTGCGTTAGTTCCTGGCAAACACAGAGCAAACTCAACTAATCTTTTTAAATTTCTGAAAGGAATATTATTGTCCTCGAAATGTTTGAACAACTCGATCCACCTATCATCGATGTTAGTGTTACTCTCGTTCCAATTTGCTATTTTATCTTCATTTGCATATTTTTTCACGTACGAAACTTCATCAAATAGCTCCGACTCTTCCTTGTCGGCCTTATCAAATTCCTCGTCCTTGTTAAACTTAGCATAGCATAGCATAGCATATGTGATTGTACAAATCGTGGGTGGCTATACAATGCTCAATTCAAGCTCCATCCGGAATAAGGGCGAATGTCGCAGAGAGGACTCTCCCCGTCGACCTCTCCTCCCTTAAACAAAAGTGACAAGAAACAGATCTCTCTGTGGTTTATCACCTGAGAACGAAAGAAAACAATGCGAACTTGCATTCTGAGGTGATAAACTGCAAGAAATTCACTGCCTGTCACCTCCATTCAAATGAGGAAGTCGACGAAGAGAACCTCGCCCGCGACACCCGCCCCTCACCAGACAGAGCTTTGAATTGTGCAATCTTCTATATATTGTCGCAAATTGGTACTTGGGATTAGTACCTTTTCCTATACAGAAGCAGTTGAATACCTGGCCACGTTCTTACAATCACGGAAGGATGGGAAGGAATGTTAGTTCAACATCTACTAGTGAAGATGCAGGGAACCCATACTACCTTCATAGATGCCTCGGGCTTTATTCGACAATATAGAGCGTTTTTCAATAACAGTATATGCTGAAAAAATATTAAAATATATTCATCAATTTACTTACGAACCGTCCTAAGGGAAAAACAAAACACAAAATTTCGGCATATCGCGCGATCGTTCTGCCGTTCGAAACAAGAGCCAACACGCACTGAACTCATTCCTCGTCCTTGTTAAACTTACGCACAAATTCGAAACATTTAACAACTTCTTGCCAACCGACGGAAGTTTTGAGATTAGCCCATTTGATGCAATCAACGTGGTCGAACTGAGTAACACGCGCTTGTAGATAATCAATACACTTCTGTTAAAAGCTGATCACACTAGATTTGAATAAATTGACTTTCGGCCAACCATTTTCCTCAAGACTTTTTAGTTGAGTGCGAACATTAAGTGGTAAGAAATGATTCTTATTCTTTCTCGTAGCTTAAACATTAGATCATCAATTTCACCTGCAACTTCAAAAATTGTGATGTTGTCTGTTTCAATTTTTTTAACTGTACTATGAAACAATGCAGCCTGACTATGCGTAAAGTATAACGTGGTATAGCCACATTTCTGAACTTTCATCCTCAAAAAAGTCTCGCAAAATTCTGGGACTATTGTCGATTGATAAAAAATAGGATTTCAATGGTGCAAACATTTTAAGAACTCGTTCGATAGCTGGCATCAGAGCTAACCACCTCGTCTTACTGTAACCTAAAATCTTCATATATTCCACCTCGGCTTCCTGACAAAATTCTTTCAGTTTTTCGACCCTGACGGTAAAAATATAGAAATGGCTGTATATTTTGATTATGATACCTTCAACATCTACGGGCAACTGATCGGCTGCTGCCTGAATTGTGTTGTGCACAATATGTGCTGCACAGCCCACTGCTACAACAGGTTTTTGTAGTCGATCCTTCAGCTTAGCATAAACATTATTTGTACCTTTCCTTAGTAGACCTCCAAAATTTGTGTTAGCGTTATCTGCACAAATTGCTGCTACTTTCTCCTGCATATTATATTTACATAAAATTTCATATATAGAAGTCGCAATTATGTCAGACGTCTCGCCGGGAAGGGATACAAAATCAAGCAGTTTGATTTGTATTCCGCTTTTGTAGTCAAAAAATCGTATCACTGAAGGGAACAGTTTTATTTCCTTGTGGTTCGAAGCATCAGAAAAGATTGTGAGAAAGTTGATGTGCTCCATTGTTATCAACAATTGATCAACGGAATGCGGTGCTAGTACATTCTTCGCAATTGCTTCGGTTTTTGTACGGCCACAAGAAAATTTGGGTTCAAATAGAGAGCGAACAAGTTTCGATGTACAATCCATAGAGCGAAATGATTGGTTATGCTTAACTGTGTGATATGTGTAGACAGCTTCGGCACGAGCAAGTTGCTGTTCTTTCAAATCAAATTCTGTTTTCCTGAAAAAAAAAACTGCTCAATTTTGACGATGTTGCTGCCGCTTCTAGCGCACGCTTATGTTTTTCTGTTGACAGATGTCTCTTTATATCAGTTTTACCACCAGATCCGATGGAAAACTCGCTGTTACACTGTTCAAGACATTGCCAACGATCTTCGATTTTTTAAGGAAGGTGAATTCTTTTTTTAGATCGTCGGTAAGGGAGCACTGGCGTTTTTTAGACATATTTCCTATTCGACATGACAGAACCAACTTCTTAATAATATGTATTATAAGCAATTGCATTAACATACCTTTCAAATAGAAATTTCTTTTCAAAATACGGAACTTTAACACGTAGCACAATTTTCCTTAGTTTACCACTGGACGAACAAAAAGAAAACTGCACTTTTCGCACTTGTCGTAAAATATGTAAACACCATATAGATAGAGCTTGTTGACATCTAATCATCTTCCTCTTTCAAGCACGTAGACAAGATAGGATTTGTTCACATCGGGAAACGGCTCCTAATGAAAACGCTTGAAAGAGAAAGTTGAATAGAGGTCAGAGTAAGCTGTCAAATTATTAGGGATGCGAAACGTTTAAGGAACAGGATGTGAATCTCGTGATGGTTGTAATATGGACGTAACTATAATTAGCAACTCCTCGCCATTGAAGTCGATACATGAAAAAAATAAAATTGGAATGAAAGATTATCAATCTTCAATACATTTTGTATACGAGTACCCAACGCGGGACATTTCGCGGGACACATTTTCACGCGGGACAATTTGACGAAAAGCGGGACTGTCCCGCGAAACGCGGGACGTCTGGTCACTTTACCTTAACCTTCCGGGACTCGCTTCATCCTGGACCGCTCACGCTGTCCCGCCTGTGTTGTGAACGAGAAGCGTGCTTTTTTCGAACCTGTTGTACTTTTTACAACGGCGCGAGTCCCCGAAGGTTAAATAATCCACAATTTCTCCTGCGGCCAGAACATGATTTTTTAACCGTTTTTCAAAACTATATGAATTTCCTGCTGAACCATGCCAAAACCAAAGGAACCAGATAATATTTCACTGAGTAATGGTCAATTGAATATTGAAAAAATCCCGCCCTATAATTTTGAAGGAGCCCGGTTCGTCTGTTTGTCTTTGTTAAAACGAAGGGTTTATACTTTTTAGGGAACATTTAGAATATTATTAAGAATATGTATTAAGTTTAAAGTATTTTGATCGACTTATTTGCTTTATTTACAATATTGTCCACTTTACCCCACCGCCTGACCATTTTACCCCGCCCAAAATAAAATTGAACTATTTTGGACTAATTTTAAATGATCAAAATAACATATTTAAATATTTTTCCAATTTTTTTTCACAACAGGCTTTGTTAACTAATAAGAAAAGCTTCGACACACCTGCATTGAACAATACAAATTCTTGATAGCCACTTGATAATCAGCAGCAGTTCTTAGGGTGTCCAATTTACCCCCACCACCCCTAAGTTTATGTGACAGTATATATATATATATATATATATATATATATATATATATATATATATATATATATATATATATATATATATATATATATTAGGAATACAAAAAAGCGTGACAGAGATGGGAGGAGGAATTTAGGAATCTCAATAAGTAGTGGACGTCATATTTGAATCGCTCCACCCCGTTTTCAATCTGTAAATTTCACAGACTAATGGTTTGTCCTCATCCTATTTTCAAAAACTAATTCTCTAACATTGAAGTCTAAAAAACAACACACTTCACTAAATCTAATGAGTTATTTTGGCCAGATCCATGGCAGTTGGCGATTTCTTAGTTGACATGAAATCAAACTTTCTCCAGGATGTAACGACAGTCAATGTTGCACGTTATAACGTCGAGAAAAACATCCTTTCAAACGCTTTCAGGGCGACGGAAATTTAACGTACAAATTTCGGTTTTTCCACTGGATCCTCTCAAATACCTCTCAAAAACCGTTCTTAATTACATAAACTTGAATCTATTAGGAAATATGTCCAGAAATAAAATGTCCTAAGCTAAGGTACATGTCCAAAAATGTCTTAAAAATCAAAAGACATAAATTGATCGAGGCTTGAATGAACTCTAACTATTTCAGGCTCTCCAAAACGTTCAGACGAGTTCAGAACGTGCGATCTACCTTATCAGCCAAATCCTGAACGATGTATTCGTGCATCATTGAACACCTCAGTGTAGAGTTGAGAAAATATATGATAGAACACGTATACTTAAGTATATTGTATTGTCTTCAGTCTAACATCGTATGAATGTGTAGAAGATCGCAGTAGGCATGTGTTGCTGAATGGAATGACAGCAGTTAGGAATTGAACGAGTAATCGAATGGTCGCGTGAAAGTCGATTCAGAGGACAGGACTCAACACCCAGCAGGTTCATTGAGCCGATAGGATTTCGCTCATTTCTTTTACCAGCTATTACAGGCCTTTGTAATTTCCCAAAACGTCCTGGAGTTTAGAACATGTGATCTACCCGATCAACCAAGTCATGAACGATGTATCCGTTCAGGTCTAAACATCACAGCAGGTCCATTGAACCGATGGGATTTAATTTAATTCATTACTTTTGCAAGCTATTACAGAACCTTTTGGTTCTCCAAAACATTCTAGAGTTCAGAACATACGATCTATCTGATCAACCAAATCCTGAAAAATAAATTCGTGCAGCGCACTAAGGAGTATTTCAGCTCAAATCCTGGCCAAAAGTCAAAACAATATTTTAGATATCTCCATATTATTTTCGTTTTGTACTCTCAAATAGTAATACTAACTTGCCCTGGGATTTTGGATCAATATTGATTACTTGTGAGTAATGCTGGATGCCAAAACTTCACCATAATTTACATGCTAGTTTTATCGCAATTGTCCAAGTGTTCATGTTTTATCGTGTTTTTGGGTTTTTGTTGACTTTTAAGATGAAAATCAATATAGCTACCAATAATGAGGATATGTAAAATCGTTTCCAAGCATGATTCGATCTGAAATTGTTTTAGGTGATAATAATGATGATATTAATTGCTAGCTTTTTACCTTTTTACAATAATATGTTTTACAAAAATTAAACTTTTGATTAGGTTCCAAACCCAAGCAACAAAATTGTTAGCGTTGGAAAGATTGAAGTTTCCCAATAAGCTCCACGAAAACATTTCACGCATCCTCACGCAATCATGAGTTGTTTTTTGTTTTAATATAGTGAAGTTTTCTAAGAAAAACTAGGCGAAAATAATAAATATTTATGATTTTGAGCGACAAAGCTTATAAAATGGTTCGCTTTCAAAGAAGAGCTGGACTTTGATGAAAAGCATACGCATTTTTCGGATGTAAAAGGTTGTTAAAAAATAAAGCGGTTGAAGTGCAACGAATTTATCTGATCTGCTCCATTGATTGTAGTATCAATACATTATCCAGGGACTTTAACATTATTCGATGACAAATTTATATAGTTGAAGTGAACAAACGGAGCACATTTTCGGGAAAATTAGAAAGTAATAATTAAAGAATGAAAATTAACATAAAATCATACTCACTGACAGAGTCAGAGGAGGACACCACTCGTCGCAAGCACGCTGTAGTTCCCAAAGGCAGCGTTCTTACGCCAAGTGATGCTTTACCTTAAACAACAACTGACGCCGCCGGTGGTCATACTTCACTACTAGTTTAATACAAAAAGCACATAAACAAAAAAAAAAAACGCTTTGCTGTTAATGGAATGCATTCATAGACTACAAAATTATTGGCATAGTTTTGGCCGAGCTTTTAAACTACGTACTCCTATGTGCAGCGTTGAGCATCTCAGCAGGTTCACTTGGCCGATAGGATTTCTCTGATTACTTCTACAAGCTACTACAGACATTTTCAATTCTCCAAAATATCCTTGAATACAAAACACGCGACCTGCCTTATCAACTAAGGAATAAAAGATGTATGCATGCATTGCTCAACATCCCAGCAGGTCCATCGAGCCGAAAAATCTCATTCTTTACTTTTAAGTACAAGCTATTACAGACCCTTTAGTTCTCCAAAGCGATCTACCCGATCGACCAAGTCCTGAATACCTTTTACGTGCATGATTAAACGGGGTGTCGACTGCCTGGAAAGAAGAACAAAAAGAAAAGAGAAGCATAAAAAATCAGATACAATAATGTTCATTATGAAATCACATAGATCTCAATGGATCTACATGATGTTCCATTAGCAGCTATTGCATATTCATATAGAAATCTGCCATATGAAAATCAGATAGAAACTACTTTATTAATTCTTTCAGAGTACGCAAAAATTTTCCCTACAAAATAGATTTTTCGCCAGTTTAATATATTTCTGGAATACCTGGAGGTGTTTAGGAATTTCCTCGGGAATCCTTCAGTAATTTTTTCGAAAGTCCGTTCAGGTTCTGCTTCTAGAATGTTTTAAAAAATTATTTCGGAAATGTTTTAAACAATCTTCCTCGACATCTTTTTGGAATACCTCCAGGAAAGCGATTTTTTTTATAAAATTCGTCAGAAAGTCCCCCAGAATTTCATTTGGAAGTTTCTCCTATAGGTATTCTTTTAGAAATTCCTTCCTTTTTTTATTTTCCGTTAGAAACTCAATGCAAAATGACTTTGGGAATTCCATTTAAAATTTCTTTATATTATAGAGTTTTGGCACTTCCTCAGCAAGCGTGCTGGGAATTTTCACCTACCTCGGACAATGTAAATGCCAAAGGGAATTAGGCTCATTCGCCGATTGACTTAAAATCCTACAATAAACGTTTGCACCGGATGTATTAGTTATGGTGGTTCAGGAATCTTCTTACGATGCTGCAAGTTCCAAGAACCACTGTCTTTTGGATGCTATGGAGGTTATGAGATAGTTCCAGCTCTCCTAAGGATCTCAGAAGAGATTTCGGGACGATTCCGGTTGCTAAGATAACAACCGGAATTATACGCACGTCCTCCAGGTGCCACATCTGCTTCAACTCCTCCGCCAAGTCTCCGCCAATGATCTCGCGATCCCAGTACAGCTTCACGAAACTATTTTCCAGAACCGGGACAGGCACATATTTGTAGTAGGCGACAAACTGGTTAACCAAGTTGTGCTTTAAATTATTATTATTATTATTATTATTATTATTATTATTACAGAGTTTTGGCACTTCCTCAGCAATGTGCTGGGAATTTTCACCTACCCGGGGTTAGACTCTGTGGATCCCATTCGCCGGTTGACTTAAAATCCTATAATAAACGTTTGCACCGGATGTATTAGTTATGGTGGTTCAGGAATCTTCTTACGATGCTGCAAGTTCCAAGAACCACTGTTTTTTGGATGCTATGGAGGTTATGAGATTGTTCCAGCTCTCCTTAGGATCTCAGTAGAGATTTCGGGACGATTCCGGTTGCTGAGATAACAACCGGAATTATTCGCACGTCCTCCTCCTCTGCTTCAACTCCTCCGCCAAGTCTTGGTACATCGTTATCTTGTTGGAGAATGTTGTTGGAAAATTATGGTCTAGCGGTACAGCAATGTCGATGAGGGTTACCCGCTTCATCCTTTTGCCGTAGACCACAATATCGGGCCGATTGGCACGAATAAGGACATCCGTTATGATCTCGCGATCCCAGTACAGCTTCATGAAACTATTTACCAGAATCGGGTAAGGCACATGTGGGGTTTCTATATTTCACTTTGGGAACAGCCCGACTTTAGAGAAAGGAGCACACACGTCTGTCTCGGAGGACGGCCACGGCTTGAAAGAGGAAGAGCCAGAATTGTGTGGGCTCTCGTGAAGATGATGAAGTGTTTGTGTGTACGCCTACTAGATCGGTTGAGGGGGGTAGGAAATTGGTCAGTCAATGCCATGTATATCAAGGTGTGCAAGTTGTACCCCACATCCCACTCCATCTGTTAAAAAAAATCTGAGGGAATTCTCTTTCATTTTTTTTAATCCGCACCCTGTAGATTAAATTCTATATTTTAATGAAATCAATTTATTTCGGTCACATATTATCATAAGAGTGGTATTTCATCAATACCCGACCTGATGATAAGTAAAAACTAACCGGTTCACGTTTTAAATGAAAATATTAAAATTACAATTACAAGATTAAGATTGAACTATTTAATAATAATGATACAATATTCGGTATACGTGTAATCAATGCCCGAATAAAAAATACAGTAGAATAACAATACAACTTATTGTAACACTACTATTAATAACATTCAATTGGCAATAGATTATATTGTAAATGAAACCATAAAAATACATTAGAATGCATTGTTATGAACCATTTACTCGAATGTAAATGAAGTTTTCGCAATAGAATGTACGGGTTGTTAAGTATCGTAACTATATACAAAATCTGAGATTTTTCCGTACATTTTTTTCGTCACACAATAGAGTGTATTGTTAATATATTGTTGAAATATCCAAACAAAACTGTTCAAAATACAATGGATTGTATTGTATTTGTATAGTAAAACAATACGATTTTTGATTTCTCAGTTGTGACAGCTTTACTGTTCAACAATGCAATTTAAAAGGAAAAAATGCATATTTGGCGCTATGAGGCAAACATTGTTATATAGTTTATATGCAATGTAAAGAAACGTTTCCAAAGTTATCAGTGTATGAATCTTATGTATGAAAACGTTTCAAGAACAATTGCAAGTATTGTTACATGAGAGAAATATGTTGATGTATTATATCCTCATTGTTGAAACAATCTTTGCAACCATCAAGAAACAATGAATCCTATTGTATACCGTACATTGTATGGTAATTCAATTGTTTACACCATTGAACCAATAGTACATTTTTATCCGGGTGGTGATTATTTGGATATTTCAGTTGTTAGCTGGTGGTGACTGTCGGATTACTGAAAACGTTTTTTTAATGAGTAAACAAAAAAAAGGGTTTATATGAATAAATCAATAAAGAGTCAGTTAGTAATAATAACAATTTACCTTCAAAGTGTCCCGTGAAGATTTCTCAATTTCTATTAGACGCACATAATCTTCCAAGTAGGCTGGTAACTTCTTTTCTCTGGTCTGTCGTTTTGTAGCCTGTTCCTGGCTGACATGTTTGTAGTTCGGATTTCGCCATTCGTGAACTAGCTTTGTTTGTGACACGTGCCTTCTTAACTGTTGTCCATCACTTCCCGTTAACACGAGATTTCCCTTTTTCTGTTCAGTGACTATGTATTTCTTTGGGTCGAATCTGCTGTCTCCTTTGGAGCGCGTTTGTCTTTCTACGATGACGGTATCCCCCGGGACAATTTTGCACTGTTTTGCCCCACGGCGCCGATCTTCGTTTTGCTTCCCTTTTATCTTGGACTCGCGATCTCTTATATTGATGTGTTCATCATTATGATTTACTTTACCAGGGTTGAGAAGAGGAAGCCACCGCCTTATTTTCCGCCCGAACATTAATTCTTCTGGAGGAACTTTGGTTATGGAATGGGCTGCTGAGTTGTGGGCTCTGATAGCTGATTGCTGTTCGTCATTGAAATTGTGTTCATGCTGATATGCTGCTGTTGCCATAGCTTTATTTATCAGTTTCATTGAGTTCTCTACCAGGCCATTTTGCTTGGGAAATAATGGTGTAGATAACACATGCGTTATGCCGCGCTCAGAACAGTCGTTCTTGAAATCCTCTCCGTTGAAGGGTGGGCCATTCTCGGTCTTGATGTTAACTGGGAATCTCTCATTATTAAAAATATTCTCTAAAACTTTGCGGGTATTCTCAAAATTTGTTGACCTCACGGGACGCCCTATCAAGAATCTTGATCTATACCCATTACGAACATATGGATTCCACCAAATCTTGAATATGGTCCGTTGAAGTCCAGAGCGATGGTTTGCCATATTGTTTCCGGGGCTAGAATGCGTTCCATCGGGGTTGCCTTTTCCGGTATTCCGTTTGTGGCGCATACTTCGCAAGCCTTCACCCAGTCCGCTGCATCCTTGGGCATTCCTGGCCACCATACACGCTCGCGAAGTATGCTTTTGAGCTTAGCTGCCATTGGGTGACCTTTGTGTGCAGTTTCCAACGTTTTCTGGCGAAGCGATGTTGGAATAACTGCACATCCCTGTTTGATGATAATACCGTTTCTGACGTACAGGTCCTTTGAAACCAATTCGTATCGACGCAATTCGCGCGACCATTCACCGGAAGTGAGCGCTTCAAGTACTTGGGAAAGAATTACATCATCTTCTGTAGCCTGCCTTATGCAGTCTTCTGATAAAAAAATTTCTGCGACGGCATCTATTTTTCCTATTTCCCACGGACTATTTGTCTCATCAAAAGGATCATCGATTCCTGAATACAAACGAGATGACGGATCCGCTATGTTGAACTTTCCCTCTACATATTCCACTGTGTAACTGTAAGGGCTGAGCCGCAGGGCCCATCCGTCTGCCCGGGTGAGTGCCCTCTTAGAATCCTCTCGAGAACGATTCAAGATGAACGTTACTCCTTTAGCGTCCGTTCGTAATATAAAGTGTCGACCTAACAAGTACATAGTATGAAAAGTATTCTACTGCCCAGACGGCACTAAGCGCTTCCCTTTGATTCTGAGCATAACGCTTTTCGGTTACCGTTAACGCTTTAGAAGCGAAACTTATGATCCTAGGTGTCTTATTTTTGCTTTTTTGCACGATTACGGCTCCAAGGGCATTTGGGGATGCGTCTGTGTACAGAATAGTCTTGTCTTCCTCAGAGAAGTATCCCAGCGCTACAGTGTTTTTTACTATTTTCTGTTTAGTTGCTTCGAAAGCAACAGATTGAGGAGGTCCCCAGTTCCTTGTTCTTGTTGTTGCAACCTCCCATAATGGACTAGTTAGGTCTGAAATGTTGTGGATATATGGACTTATGAATGACGCTAAGCCCAGAAAGCTACGAAGCTCCGAAGCTGTTGTTGGCTCACAAAATTTTTGAATGTGCTTAATTTTTACTTCATCAATATGGAAGCCGTTTTCGTCTAGTTCATGGCCGAGGAACTTGATTCGGTCCTTGTCACTTCTCATAATTCAATGTTAGCTTGTTGACCCTTAATACTTTGAGAACCCTGGCTACAGTACTTCTGAGGTCTTCGATGCTTTCTCCAAAGATCAGAATGTCATCTATGTAAACTATAAGGTTTTTTATTCCCTTCAGTGTGCGGCTCATTTCCCTTTGGAAAATTTCTGGGGCACAATTAACCCCGAACATTAACCTTGTAAAACGATACATACCACTTTCAGCAAGAAATGTGGTAAGATCTCTTGATTCTTTGTCCAGTTCTAAGTGGTAGAAAGCGCTAGTTAGATCTAGCTTCGTAAAGAATTTCGCTCCGTGAAGCTGAGCTTACATTTCATGTATTTAAGGCAACCGGGCCCTCCTTAGTCGTGCGGTAAGACGCGCGGCTACAAAGCAAGACCATGCTGAGGGTGGCTGGGTTCGATTCCCGGTGCCGGTCTAGGCAATCTTCGGATTGGAAATTGTCTCGACTGCCCTGGGCATAAAAGTATAATCGTGTTAGCCTCATGATATACGAATGCAAAAATGGTAACCTGGCTTAGAAACCTCGCAGTTAATAACTGTGGAAGTGCTCAATGAACACTAAGCTGCGAGGCGGCTCTGTCCCAGTGTGGGGATGTAATGCCAATAAGAAGAAGAAGAAGAAGGCAACCGATAATATTCGCGCTTTATCGCCTTATTAGGAGCATGCATGTTTACAACAAGGCGGAAGTCATCCTTTCCTTTGGATACGGCTGACATGCCACTAATCCATTCCGGTGCGCAAGTCACTTTTTCTATTATCCCTCTCTTCTCCATCTCCTGCAGTCTCAGTTTTGCCCCTTCTCTGAAGGCGGCAGGAATATTATAATAGGCGTGTTTCTCGGGGGGGATGGATTTATCTATGCTAAATTTAACCTTGACACCTGGCATTTTTGGGAATATTCCTAGCTCTTCTGCGCTGTTACAAATGTTTAGGGGAAACTGGACACACATGATCCCCTCTTTTTGTTTAGGATATTTCTCGATGTAACATGCACAGATTTGCACGCTTCTTGATGGACTTGATAAAGAATTTAATAAGCTATTCAAAAACGTCATTGGAAGCAATTATTTGTTCATGAAAGTTACCAAAAAATCGATTTTGCCGAAAGGTAGAAAATTTGGCATTTTCAAAACTTGCGGGAGACTTGATCCCCATATAAGGGGAAATTGATCCCTTTATGAGCTGGACATGTTTAGGTTCTTCCAAGTCTAATGAAAAGTTGAATTGGTCTAGCCTCAAATCCTAATAATTATTCATAGTCTGCCGTAATATCAGTCGTACGAATAGAGTAATAGTGACAGATAGAATGTCTGCTATAGCTACAAAATTGGCCATTTTCTCCACTAACTCCACTTTTCTTTCTAACCATTCACTCCACTAAAAGACAGTGGTCATATCACGACAACCATGATGTTCCCAAGGGGATCTCTCTTTGTGATTGATACAGTTATGATACTAAAAATGGTTGATCGATACATAAATATATCTTTGTTATTTTTTGATCTAATTATTCTATTAAATCCCTGAAAATTGGCCACACTGCAAATGCCATAGCCATTCCTGAGTGCCTGTTTTGGGACCAATAAAAAAAAAGACTGTGAATCCGCCATCGGGGGTGACAATGGGTCATCGTTCTCACCGGCAGTCTAGAGGTAGTAGAGCAAAATTGTTCAAAAAGGTCTCTTATATTTTGGCCTTCTTATCCTCAGTGCATTCAATCTATTCTACAAGCATTCTAAGTAGCTGAAACAGTGACCCATTCTCACCCCTATTTGACTCATTGCCTCCCCCGACGACTGTACATCGAGATCGCCAGACTATTACCAATACCACAACCGTGATCATACCAGGATGATGACTTCATACATCAATATGGTACTATCACGCATCATCATTTTTGTAGTGCGTGTTATTATTACACAAATGCGATTTCTCTTAAACGACTGACCAAAAGATGTTAAATGAGACTATTATTAAAAATTCTTTAGGAAGATTTACAAATAAATGGTGATTGTAAGCAAACTTCTCCTAGTTCAAACGGAAAAAAATTTAATACCAGATGATTGACAAAATTAAGAGAAATAAAATTTGTTTCTACTTTTTAACAAGAAAAGAATTTTAATAGATCAATTAGTTACAGACAATACAATAATATGCGACGGTATACAACAAACGCCTTAATATATGCAATATCGGGATCAAGTGTGTCCAAACTGTGGGGGATCAAGTGTGTCCATGATGTGTATTTATCTTGTTTTGTTTTTGTATTCAATGGAAAATAAGCAATAGTTAATTGAATGAATTTATTCAATTCTACAATAATAAAACTTTGTCCAGTAAAAATTTGGTACGTTTTGGTTGGACATATTCAAAGTTATTAAACTTTTCTCCTTTGAAGAAAAAAAGGATTGAGAATGCTTGAATAATAAAACCTCTCTAAAACCCATATACATAAAGTAACTAATATCAAATATGACTCAGATTCAACAATCTATCTAACGGATTCGTTTGCATATATCACTGGTATAAAAATGTGATTAGTTTTCGAGAAAACAGAGAGGGATCATGTGTCCCCGGGGATCATGTGTGTCCAGTTTCCCCTATAGACGGTCCAACTTTCAGCAAGCCCATGT
This sequence comes from Armigeres subalbatus, assembly GCF_024139115.2. Taxonomy (NCBI): domain Eukaryota; kingdom Metazoa; phylum Arthropoda; class Insecta; order Diptera; family Culicidae; genus Armigeres; species Armigeres subalbatus. The sequence goes on from NW_026942443.1 coordinate 16,312, forward strand.
CGCTCGCCGATGCTCGTCCAAGTAGAGAGCGGCGACCGCTTGGTACTACTATTCGGCGTAGATTGTCGGTTTAATAGCTCCAACAACTTCAACTTTGGCTTTAAATGCACATTTAATTTCCATTGGCTGTTCTGCTGCGTAAGCTCGTAATGTTGGAGTGATAGGGTTCTTGAATATTTCAATGTTTGTAAGGCCCTGTTCACATTCCCGTTGCAAATTGACCCAACTTACTTAGGACCTTTTGAAAAGTTAAGCGAGATTTCATTCCGAAAGCCAGAAAACTCGGCAACAGATACCACAATTGGCGGAATCCTTTGCTTTTTCGCATGAATCGAATCACCTGGGCTAGAGGTAGATTCGAATTGCTCAATTTCATCATTAATCAAATCGAACTGATTGCTCAGTTCGATTGGAGAAGAATTATTTCCGATATTAGAGTCAGAAGGAATATCTGAAGTCTCCAGCTTTCTTCTATTTTTTCCGCGCTTGGGCAGGACGGTCTTGAAACCTTGTTTCTTTGAAGGAAGTGGACTCCCCCTTCCTCTTGTTTTTGTTAATGCTCATTGCTAAGCCTGGAGACGTGACCTTCTAAGAGGTTTTTTTCCCTGAACGGTGTCCCTGCAAGAATACCACCACTTCTTGGAATTTTACTTCCGCAAACGGCCCCAACGTAAAACGAACGCACGGGCCCTTGCAACCATCGTAACGGGATCAGTGAGTACAAATAGCGCTGAGAAGCACTGGTAAAATTAAAATAGCTTCGGGTAGCAGTACTGAGATTTTCATTTTCATTGAGAGAGGTCACGCGATATTTACACTTTATTCTCTCCCGCCTTCATAGAAAACATAAACATTGAAAGGAATTTTGCTAAATTTTCACAGATTTTTATTTCATGAAAGCGCTGCAAACTAGTGTAAACAAGCTGTTTCTTCTTCAATAATGTTACTTCTAACTCAAAAATCAAAAAGAATACAATCATTGTATCGATTAGTCATCGTTATTTACACAGATCTATTAGAACTATTAAGCAATTTAGATTTCAAAACAAAGCACATTCCCATCGTGACTGCTTGTAATGTGACAGGTGACCGAGAGACGGCTACATTTTCATTGGGGGCCGTCCAGAAACCACGTGGTCATATAGGGGGGAGGGGTTTGGAAAATGACCACGATAAGCCACATGGGGAGGGGGTGTTGCTCTCGAACCACGTGGTTTTTTTAACACGAAAATTTTTGGTAAATAACAATAGCGGTGTAAAAATACAAATCATCAAAATTTAATGATTTAATCATTAAACGCAAAGCGCATCTTAGGGCCGATGCCCACGTAGCGTCTTTTTCAATTCAGTGTTAAAATGAATTTAGCATTAAGCATCGAGAAAACCCGGTAACGCAGCGTCGGTCGCAACGCCGATGCATATCTGAGTCACTGAGTCACTGTGTCTGAGTTATTTGGCCAACTTAGCTTTAGATCCTATTTCCGCAAAAAAAAAAATAAACGAAAAGCAGGTTGCGTTTCAGTCAATTTTCACAAAAAAATTGGGAAAGAAAAATGAAAAATATTTTCTAAAAATTCCGCCGCAGATGGTTTTGGCATCACGCCGCCGACACTTTTGCATCAGCGGACTACAGCTACAATTTTGAAAACTGTTCATGTTTTTACAATAATTCAAGAAAAATCTTCAATAGAATGTCTTGTGGATGTTCAGGAAAATCCAGTAAAAAATTTCCTGTACAAACTTTGACCTTACTTCATACAATCCTGATAAAGTGCTAGCATTCAGAATGTTTTGAACAATTCTCTCTGGAAAATTTTGCTACAAATTGGTCATGAAAAAAAAAACAAAATATCGCCAGTGTAAATGCCGAAAAAAAATCCATGTGAATTCTGTCTGAAAATTCAAAACAGTCTCGTGGGAAATACATATAATTTTTGGTGGAAAAAAATGTTCATATTTTCATATTTATTTTACATTCTAATGAATTTCTTCGACAAGTTCTTCCGAATCTTCACCAGAAATTCTATTTCATTTCCAAAATAAGTTTTTCGAGCATTTTAGGGAGTGCACTTCAAAATGTTTAGTCTCCAGTTAGCCTTACGAGCAAAGGCATAGGATTGCCAATCCGGAGATGACGAGTTCGATTCTCGTTCCTGTCTAGGATGTTTTCGGGTGTCAAACATTGTCGACACCCTAGGTATAATGTATCCTTCGTACTTGCTACACAAGATATATAATCGTACAATTGCTGGCATTTAAAACTTTCAATTTATAACTGAGGAAATGCTAATAGAATAAACTAAGTTGAAAAGCAGACCAACTTCCAGTTGGAATATGGAGCCATAGAAGAAGAAGAAGACTTCTAAATTTTTCAAGAAAAATCTTCTGAATTTTCATGAGAAATTAAATAGCCAATGCCACATGAAACACTTTGATATTACCGTTGATTTTGTTTTTGGATTTTGTTTTCAAATTTGGAATTTTGAAATGAAATTTTTACGCTCTTTGTGAGTTCTATCGCATTTTTTAAATTTTCCAAATATTTTTTTCATTCGAGGCATTATTTAGAATTTCCACGGAAGAGTCTATGGATTATCTTCAAAAAATGCTTTGGATTTTCAAAGAATAAATCTTTAGAATTCTCAAGGTTCGTTTTTTTTTAATTTGCACCATAAATTCTTCCAAAATTTCATGGGAAATTCATTTTTCTTCGGAAAGTCATTTTGATTTCTTTGTAGGTTCAACTAAACATTGCTTTAAATCTTTACCATGCAAAGAAGCACAAGAAATGATTTAAAAAATTTAAGAAATTTTCACATCAGAAAATCTTTAAAATTTTGATTTAATTTCTATGGAATTCCTATTGGAATTGCTTCTAAAGTACAACCTTCACAAGTACTACAAAAGTGCATTTTTTTCGTTTTTCCACTTGGAAAATCATCGAAATATCTTCGGAAACCTCATAATTGTTGTTTTAGTTGAATTTTTTTTTTCGATTTTCTACTGGAAAATCTTAGGAATTTCCATCAAATATTTTGGTATACTTCAAATAATTTCTTTTGGAAATTAAAAAACTGCTGAAAATTTCTAAGATTTTTTTTTAAAAACGAAAAAAATTTCCATTGGAAATTTAGAAGAATTTCCTTTGAAGATTCATTAAATTTGCCCAGAATTTTGAAAAAAATCTTTAGAGATTCTGTAAAAATTAAGCTGGATTTTTTTTTCTAATTTATGCCGGAAGTTCTTCGGAATTTGATTATTATTTATCATCAGACTAAGGCCGGAGTGGCCTGTGCTGCACATAAAAGACTTCTCCATTCAGCTCGGTCCATGGCTGCACTTCGCCAACCACGCAGTCTGCAGGAGGGTCCGCAAGTCGTCCTCCTCCTGATCGATCCACCTTGCCCGCTGTGCACCTCGCCTTCTTGTTCCCATCGGATAGTTGTCAAGAACCATTTCACCAGATTACTGTCCGACATTCTGGCTACGTGGCCGGCCCACCGCAGTCTTCCGATTTTCGCGGTGTGAACGATGGATGGTTCTCCACACAGCTGATGCAACTCGTGGTTCATTCGCCTTCTCCACGTACCGTCCGCCATCTGCACCCCACCATAGATGGTACGCAACTTTTTCCTTTCGAAAACTCCCAGTGCGCGTTGGTCCTCCACGAGCATCGTCCAGGTCTCGTGTCCGTAGAGAACTACTGGTCTTATAAGCGTTTTGTAGATAGTCAGTTTGGTACGGCGGCGAACTCTATTCGATCGGAGCGTCTTGCGGAGTCCAAAGTACGTACGATTTCCAGCCACTATGCGTCTCCGAATTTCTCTGCTGGTATCGTTATCGGCGGTCACCAGTGAGCCCAAGTACACGAACTCTTCAACCACCTCGATTTCGTCACCACCGATAGAAACTCGTGGTGGGTGGCTCACATTGACCTCTCTTGAGCCTCTTCCTATCATGTACTTCGTCTTCGACGTGTTGATGACTAGTCCAATCCGTTTAGCTTCGCTTTTCCGTCTGATGTAGGCTTCCTCCATCCTCTCAAAGTTACGTGCCATGATATCAATGTCGTCGGCGAAACCAAATAACTGGACGGACTTCGTGAAAATCGTACCACTCGTGTCTATCCCTGCCCTTCGTATTACTCCTCCAAAGCGATGTTGAATAGCAGACACGAAAGACCATCACCTTGCCGTAACCCTCTACGGGTTTCGAAGGGACTCGAGACTTCGGAATTTGATGTTTATTGGAATTTTCATGCATTTAGGATCCTTCTACGGATTCTTCTAGTTCTTTAAAATTTCTACCGAACCTTTTTTAGGAACTTTTCCACAGAATTTCGAAAAAAAATCGTTGAAATACTGAAGATTTTTCCGTGGAGACTCGAAGAATTTCTTCTAACTATTCTGAAGGGTTTCCCTTGCAACTCCAGAATAATTATTCTTGAAAATTAGGAAGATCTTGGAATTTAAAAATTCATCCAAGCAATACATGTAGGCAATTATTTAGGATTTAGAAGCCTAGTTCTTATGATATTATTGAATAATTAGGCTTTAATTGATCGAAAAACTTAATAATGCACCTAATTAGAACATTTAGGTGCATTTTTAAATTTTCGATCAATAATGCACAAAATTCTAGTAGTGCGTATGAAAAAGGTTATGACATAGAGAAGTTTGCATTTAAAAATCAACATGAAATTCTAAATAAAATGCTTTTAAATTCATAAAAGGGTCTTAGAACTAAGAAGAGTCCGGCGATATGAAAAAAAAGTGGCAGTGTTCCAGAAAAAACACTCCAATTCCTAAAACAATCTAGGGTAATAAATAGTGTGATAATAACGATTGAAATTGAATTCCAAAACAAATCTCAACCCTTTTAGGACGGATGGGTCATATATGCCCCGCGTTTTAGATTAGCTATTAAATCACAAAAGAGAGCTAGACCACCATTTTCTTCAGTAAAATTGTTCATCTAGATATTGGTTTTACAGAAAAAATATGGGAGCTCAAATTTGACTGACCCTGAAAACTCAGTTATCCGAAACTTTGGGAAGATTTCGATTCTAAGAGCATGCAAATGAAGTTGAAATGTTTGAATCATTCTGAACACTCAGATAAGATGGGTCATCCTGAACGTTAAGCCAGTGATTGCTCTCAAGTTCAGCCCACGACTTCTCAGGTGATCAATCATGACATTTGTAATGTCCTCATCATCGGTATGTACCCAATCCGATGAAATAAGCATATGATCCTAATTTCCATTAACATGAGATCTAAGAGACAAGGTACCCAAAATTATCTTGAGTCAACATCAAGCTGCACAATGACTATGCCTTTTGTAGGGCCTTAGAAGCACTGGGTTCACGGACTTGAATGAATAGGAGTTAAAACCTAAAAATTTTGTATAACCTAAGTCGAGTCAAGTACGAACCACTGAAGACGACCTTACTGTTGAGGTCGAAATACGTATCTGTCAAGGTACAATCAAGTGGTGGAATTAAATGGGAAGGTACAAACTCGTCTTATGACAAGTAAAGACATTCCATTAAAAAGCTCAACATAATTTTTAACTAAAAAGTCTGTAGTAGCTTGTACAAATAACAATTGCCATATCAACCCAATGGACCTAATGAGATATTATATCATACATCATTCATAATTTGGTTAATTGGATAAATAGAATGATCCGAACTCCAAAATGATAATTGATCTATAATACATTCATACTTCTATGAGTCGCTTATGAAAGGACCATTGACTGAAGCATATTCGAGATATGGAATAGGAGTTCCTTGGGAAATTATTCGAAAGACATCAGAGTGAACGAAAAAATTGTTTAGTATGGCATCATTGGATTCCACGAGTCAATATCAAAATAAAATTTCAATGAAGAATTAGAAATTTTGAGAGATGAGCCAGCTCTAGATTATTTATTAGAGAAAAATAGAATCTTCGAAATAATGAAAATTTATAATTTCCATGCTGGGTTTTAGTTTGATTTTTGAATCAGTTGAAATTGTCCATCTTCAAAATTGATCGGATTAACCATATGTTTTAGTTACATAGGTTTATTTTTTAATTTTTGTGCTTGGAAAAAACCACGTGGTCAAAGGGGGAGGGGTCTGCCAAATGACCACGATAGACCACATGGGGGAGGGGGTTGAAAATCTTCAAAATATGACCACGTGGTTTCTGGATGGCCCCTTTGGTCTCTTGAAAATGAAAATTCAACTGTTTTCGCTTTCACATGATAGTCACGAAAACTAGCAGTACTGTCGGGTAGTATTAAAAACTTCCTTCCGCAAAGAGAGAAAGAACCGCACAGCACGAAAGCACAATGCGGTCTGCCGTAAGTTTTTTGATAAAATTATACACACAGCCAATAATAACAATTCAGGAATAGAGTCTAGAGGAGCAAGGCCATTCAGTCAGTGGTGAGCAGGGATGCCAGGGGATATTTTCAAATGTCTTCACAGTTGAGTAAAAATGTCTTCAAATATCTTCAATATCTAAATTATGATTATCAGTGAAAAATTTCAAAATCCAATAGATTTGTAATTTCAATCATCTCCTTGTTTTATGTATCGTTTATTTTACACACTCAAATTGTTAGAATTTAAGAGTAAGGGAAATGACTTTCCTTGGATTTCCTAATGAGTCTTTAAATATAACTCCAACGGATTTTTTCTAACTTAATTTCCTTTGTGGAATTCTTCTGAATTTATTTTAAAGAATTGCCTGTAGGGATTCGGAAAAATTCACCGTGAAATGGCCAATACCGACTTCCATAATAACCTGAAAAAAAACTTCCATAAGATTTTCTGAAAAAATTACAGGAGAAGTTCCGGAGGGATTTTCTGGAAGAATTACTGAAGGATTCTTCTGAAGAATTCCAGGAGGATTTTCCTGAAGGATTTTCCTGAGCAATTACTGAAAGGGTTTCTGAAGAAATGTCTGAAGAAACTTCCGGAAGAACTTCTGGATAACTTTTTGGAGGAACTTCCTGAGGTATTGCTCAGGAATATTGCGCCGCAATTTCCGGAGGAAATATCAGAGAAATTTCAGAGTATAGTTCAAGAGGTATTATTGGAGAATCTTTCGGCAACATTCTCGAAGCAACATCAAGAGGAATTCCTGGAGAAACTTCCGAAAGGATTCTTAGAGGAATTTCCGAACGAATGCCAGCAGGAGCTTTGAGAGCAATTCCTGAAAGATCTGCTGGAGGAAGTCGTGAAAGAAACAAACTGAGGAATTTCCGAAGGAGCGACTGGAGGAATTTCCGACGGAATTCTTGGAGGATCTAACGGAGAAATTTCTGGACGAACTTATGGAGGAGCTGCTAGAGGTACTTCCAAAAGAAACTCTGGAGAAATTTTCTGAAAAATCTCTAAAATCTCTAAAGAAATTGCTGGACGAATTCCTGGTGGAATTTCATAGGAAATTTCCGGAAGAATTCCAGATATGTATTTACTGGAGAAATTCTTAGAGGGATTTCCAGTTAAAATACTAGAAGAGTGCCCAAAAATATTTCTTGAAAAAATATCAAAGGAATTCAAGGAAGAATTCAACAAGGAACTGTAACGAGTTTACCCTGAACTTTCTACTGAGCCTTTAATAAAAACTCTGGCGTTGCTTTTAGGAAATTCCTTTTCTGAATTTTCTCCTGAACAAATAAAATAATTTACGGTGGCTATTCTGAGAAATATCCATTTAATTTCAGAACAATTTCAATTTCTTGTCGACATTCGTAAGATTTTTCTATGGAATCTGAGAAAATGAAACTAATTTCCTGTGAAAATTTTCGTTTTAAATGTGGTACATTGAATATCCGAAGAGACATCCTTAACTTCCAAATACAAATGATACTCCGGATTTGTATTTGAAAGAAAGAAAAACAGACAAATTTCTTCTGAAATAACCATGAATTCTTTGTAGGAGTTCAGATTATTTTCCTGCAAGAACTTGAAAATAATGTTGTGGAAATAAAGATGAATTTCTCGTTTAAATTTTGGGGGAATTCCTTTACTGCCCATACTGAAATTATTATAAATTTCCAAGATAATTTGAAAAGAATTTCCAATTTCAATTCTCTTGAAATTTTATGAGAAATTCCTCGGGCTATTAATGGAAAATTCTCTTTATTTTACACGATTTTTTGGGCCCCAAAATGAAGAATCGATATTCAATTTCTTTCAGAGAAAGATGAAGTTAATCATCCTGAACAGTTTTCCATTTGACTCAAAAATCGAAAGGAACATTGTTCAATTTGAAATTTAAAAATAGATGAAAAATACTTCCTCGACATTTTCGGTCTTGTTTGACGTACGGAATAATATGATTCAAACGCACTATCAAAACACCGCAGGGCACTTGACTCAACCTTTGATAATCAAAATATGGGCCTGACGTTTCGGGCTGATTCATTCGTTCTGAAATGTTGCACAGCCTAAAATTTACCTTAATACAATGTCTTAAATAAAAAATATTATTTTTACTGATTTAGACTTTCACCAGAATTTTTATAACTTCGGTTCAAGTATTCCTGACTATCGTTTGCAATCATAAACAAGGTAGGGCTTTGGGACCCACTTCTCCTTATTTTACACGAATTAATTTTTTAAAACGAATTTCATTAAAAAAAAATTTAAATTCACGGAAAAATCATCGAGTTCTTCAAAATTTATTCTTTTTCTTGGCGGTTATTCTGGGAATATCGAAAAGATCAGATAAATTATAAATAAATTAAAAAAAATGGTTCTAGCCCAACAACTCATAGTAAAATTCTGTCTTTTTTTTGTCGTTCGAAATAAATTAGATTGGTCATTGCGTTCTGATACAATGATCGAAATACCTTTTTAGCAGACACATCGTTAAACGCCACCGAAAATTTAAACGAATGCTGCCATCGGGAATTTTTTAACCAGCGCATAACTAAAATGTGTTGCAATTGGCAACCTTATCAACCGGTTAGTGTAAAAATTTTAAGAAACATTAGTCTATTATGTTTAACTTTCGAAATATTTATATGATCTGCATATAGAAGTCATAAAATTTATAAGCTAGTCATCAAATTATATTTTCTATTCTCTGGCTTATTCATTGTCTTCAAGTATCTTTAAATAAGAAGGTAATTCTTCAAATATTTTAAAAAGTCTTCAAAATGTCTTCATGAAATAAATGTCTTCACCGAGATTCAAATGTCTTCAAATCGAAGACATGTCTTCAAATCTGGCATCCCTGG
>NW_026942445.1:0-14789 GCF_024139115.2 Armigeres subalbatus
ATCTATTCAGAGCGATAATTCAATAGAGCTGCTAATGGCGAAAAACGGACCAAACAGAAATTAATTTACTGCATTCATTCCTCAGTGGATGAAGCATGATTATTATAATCCAATAAATTCTCTCTAATAGTGCACCTGTCGTGCATTACCCGCGAGTTTTCCTCCCCATAAACACCCCATTCGGATGATAAAAACGACTGTCACCATCCCACGACGAGTGGTGCGCAAAAGGTCCCACTGCATTGAGGTAGGTAATTTAGATGAGTTGTAGGTACGGTGTCTAAATTATGTTTCCAGCGCCGCTGGAAGCAATGGACACCTGCATTACATCACTGCATTTTCGGTGCAGACTGGATGCGCTTTTGTTGTAGTTGCAAAAAACAAAATAGTGGATACATTGCCGCCATTGTTGTTAATGGTTACCGCGGAAACAGCAGCAGGAAGGTCGTGTTAGATTCAAGGCTGACTAGAACAGGAAAAAGGTCAGATTGCAACATGTGCAGTTTTTGGATAATGTTTTGTTTCGAAACAGTTCATGCGCGCTCAAAATACATTTATGAATATTAAATAAATCCACCCAGAGATGATAGTGCTTTTCTAATGCATTACATAAGACTTATAATGAGAAAAGCAGACATTGTAATTGAGACAGACAGACAGATATACAGACAGACAGACAGAGGACTGCGAAATGGTGAGTTGACATCTGGGAAGGAGCGACATACACAGCTCTGGTTCTCACAAGTTGCAATCTCACGCTTCCACGGGTCTTCCGATGACGATCGACCGCCAGCTAAGGTTTTTGTACTTAGCTGGTAGTGCAGCATGGGCACTGTTGTCCTTCTGACATCAGCTAGAGTGAGGGGGTGCGACCAAAGGGACCATCGTCCCTAGCCCCTAATCCCAAGGCGTCAAGCGACCCGTGCCGAGGGGATGCATGGCCAGGGGGTGAAATAATGAGCTAGGACTTTAACGGAGCCTGTGGGGTACCTGGGCACCCTTTACAGTAATTGTCCCTTACCGCGTCATGCTGGGCTCTGGCGTGGCGGACCTCTTTTCCCGAGCAACTCGTGGGGCCAAAATGGAAAACCAAGTCAATTCTTCAATTAGTGGTAGTAGTGTAGGCGACAACCCCTTCGCAAGAGGTGGGTTGTTCAGGTCTCCGCCTAGGAGGCCAGAGGCAATAGTCGGCAGCTCAGTGCGCAGCGCCAGCGTGTGTTACTTAACCACCATCTCGGCTTAAAAACGCCGGTAGGGGTTATTGACGGCCCATGGCTTGTGGAGGCGGATGAACCGCAAACGCAATGGGCTTTCGGCCTTCGAGGTGGCGACGGAACAGCTGGACGCCATCATCGACTTTGCGTCATCGAAGCATAATATCAGCAAGGACCTCAAGAGGAGCTTGCAGAAACTTCGAAAGTCGATGCTGGACGCCAAGCTGGAGAGGGCGGTCGGGACGGCCAAGTGTAAACCCGTGAAATCAGTGGAGTCGAGGGCTACCCAGACTGAGGCCTAAGGATTCACGGACTCGGGCAAGGTCGAATCGACCGAAGGCGTGCCAGCGAAGACGGTGGTGCCAAAGTCTACCCAGACTGAGGATCAAGTATTTGCGGGTACGTCGGGGGTGACTGCTCCAACGGAGCAGACACAAAAACGGGGGAGACAGTCTCCAGGGGGTGAGCTCCCTGGGGGCCGCTCCAAGACGCGGAGAGTTACTACCCCGAACAAGGGTAGTGGGGCTGGGAAGCTGATCCCCGGCCAGGTACCTCCAAAACCGGGAGAGGAAGGACCTGGAAAGGTCTGTCCACCCAGGAAAGACGGTGGTAAGGGGTTACGGCAGGGTGAGAGTTCTCAACCGCACCAGACCAGGGAAATAGAGGGGGATTACGCCTCCTGGACCCTGGTCAAGAACAAGAGGAAACCGAAGACGTCAAGGGCCGCAAAGAAGGCCCAGGCGAATGAGGGTAGCAAGAAGTCTAGGGTAGGCGCCAATTGCTCCAGGGGCGATGCCCTAGTCATCAAAACGGACGAGGCTAAGTACTCGGACGTCTTGAAGGCGATGAGGAGTGACGTCAAGCTCGGTGAACTCGGCGCCGACGTACGTCGAACAAGACGTACCCGGACGGGCGAGATGATCCTCGAGCTAAAGCGGGGCGTCTCGCAAAAGGGCGCCGCCTACAAGAAGTTGGCGGAGGAAGTCCTAGGCGAGACGGTCAAGGTGAGGGCACTGACGACGGAGGTGAATCTAAGGGTTAAAGACCTGGACGAGATCACCGAAGTCGAAGAGCTCGTCACGGCACTGCGGCGACAGTGTGAAGTGGAGTCGTCTACCTCAGCCGTTCGGCTACGGAAAGGTCCGGCAGGGACACAGGTAGCATTGGTTCGGCTATCTGCAGCGGATGCCTCAAAGGTAGTCAAGTTAGGGAGCGTCAAGGTGGGATGGTCGGTGTGCCCTGTGAGCATATACGAGCAACCCGAAGTTTGCTTCAAGTGCCTGGAACCGGGGCACAAGCAATGGGACTGCAAAGGCCCTGACAGAAGCAAGCTCTGTCGACGCTGCGGATTGGAGGGACATAAGGCAAAATGCTGCACGAACCCTCCCAACTGTTTGATCTGTTCCAGCAAAGCTGCGAACAGCAAGCACCCCATGGGGGGTTCGAAGTGCCCGGCGTTTAAGCGTGCGGCAAAATCACAATGCAGGTAACGCAGCTAAACCTGAACCACTGTGATACAGCCCAGCAACTGCTGTGTCAGACAGTTGCTGAATGGGGGACGGATATCGTCGTCATAGCAGATCCTTACCGGGTTCCCGCCAGGAACGGTATTTGGGTCACCGATGGGTCTAAAATGGCGGCGATATGGACAACGGGGAAACACCCAGGCCAAGAGTTGAGTTGAGAGTCTTCGACACAGGAGGGCTTCGTCATTGCCAAAATCAACGGGGTCTTCTTCTGCAGCTGCTATGCGCCTCCTCGATGGTCGATCGAGCAGTTCGGTCGAATGCTAGATTGTTTGACGGCTAACTTGATGGGGCGTAGGTCGGTGGTGATAGCGGGGGACTTCAACGCTTGGGCCGTGGAATGGGGAAGCCGATCCACGAATCAACGGGGGCAGATCCTGCTGGAATCACTGGCCATGTTGGATGTGGGCTTGGCTAATGTCGGTAACAAAAGTACCTACAGCTGGAACGGGTCCGAGTCGATTATCGACGTTACGTTCTGGAGCCCTGGCCAAACGAGTAGTTCGAACTGGAGGGTAGATGATAGCTACACTCACAGCGACCACCTGGCGGTTCGCTACAGTATCGACTATACGACCAGCATTCAGCGGACGGAAGAAGGGGCGAGGCCTAGCCCTCGTATGTGGAAGCCATCATACTTCGACGACGAGGTGTTTAAGGAAGCGCTCCGCCGCGAGCACAATACTCTCGGTCTGAGCGGCGAGCACCTGGTTACACGGTAAAATGCCGTGTATACCAGGTCCCAACGCACCATCTGTTCGTTGATTTCAAGGCGGCATACGACAGTATAGACCGCGTAGAGCTATGGAAAACTATGGACGAGAACAGCTTCCCTGGGAAGCTTACCAGACTGATCAAAGCAACGGTGGATGGTGTGCAAAACTATGTGAAGATTTCGGGCGAACACTCCAGTTCGTTCGAATCGCGCCGGGGACTAAGACAAGGTGATGGACTTTCGTGCCTGTTGTTCAACATTGCGCTAGAAGGTGTCATGCGGAGAGCCGGGTGTAACAGCCGGGGTACGATTTTCAACAGATCCAGTCAATTTATTTGCTTCGCGGATGACATGGACATTGTCGGCCGAACATTTGCAAAGGTGGCAGAACTGTACACCCGCCTGAAACGTGAAGCAACAAAAGTTGGACTGGAGGTGAATGCCTCAAAGACTAAGTACATGCTTGTGGGCGGAACCGAGCACGACAGGGCCCGCCTGGGAAGCAGTGTTACGATAGACGGGGATACCTTCGAGGCGGTCGAGGAATTCGTCAACCTCGGATCCTTGCTAACGGCTGATAAAAATGTTAGTCGTGAAATACGAAGGCGCATCATCTGTGGGAGTCGGGCCTACAACGGGCTCCAGAAGAAATTGCGGACAAAAAAGATTTGCCACAGCACCAAATGTGTCATGTACAAGACGCTAATAAGACCGGTTGTCCTCTACGGACATGAAATATGGACAATGCTCGAGGAGGACTTGCAAGAGTATTCGAGAGACGGGTGCTAAGGACCATCTTTGGCGGTGTGCAAGAAGACGGTGTGTGGCGGCGAAGAATGAACCACGAGCTCGCCCAGCTCTACGGCGAACCCAGTATCCAGAAGGTAGCTAAAGCCGGAAGGGTACGATGGGCAGGACATGTCGCAAGAATGCCGGACAGGAATCCTGCAAAGATGGTGTTCGCTTCCGAAAAGGTGCAAAACGACTTGGCGAGCGTTTTCCAGCGAAATCATGAGATTTTTTAGCGAAAAAAAATTCCAGCCGAATCTCGGAAGCATTTCCAGTGGAATCCTGAAAAGATTCTGTTCGGAATTTTTGCAGGATTCTCTGCGAAATTGCAGAAAGAATCAAGATAGATCCAGGAAAGATTCTCAAGGGAATCGCGGAAGAATTTCTGAAATATACGTTGTGAAATTCCGAAAAGATTTCAAGTGCAATTTTGAAAGGAGTCACAACGGGATCCTGGAAGGAATCAAAGCGGGATGCCGGGTGGATTTCCAACTGAATCCTGGAATAATTTCCAGCGGAATATTGGATTCCTTGAAGGATTCCGTTATGAATCCCCAAACGATTTCAATAACCCCTTCACTGCCGTAAGTGACGTATACGCCATTTTCCAAAAATAGTGTTAACGAGTAGTACTCATCGTACTCTGCAACAGAAAAATAGAAAACATGTATGTTGTAAAATGGCACATACGTCACTTTTTCAGATTATGGCAGTTAAGACGGATCCATTCTGAAAGAATTAAGATCCCTAAAAGATTGTATTGAAACCCCAAACAAATCCCGTAGGGAATCCTTGAAGCATTCCGTAATGAATTGCCAAACGATTTCAATGGGAATCACCAAGCAATTTCGAAAGGAACCCACAAATGATTCTATTGATAATCACTAAAGAATTCCATTGAGAATCCCCGGAGAATTTCGTTATGAATCCCTACACAAATTCATTGGGAATCCCCAAAGAAGGATTTCATAGGTAATTAGGAATCCCTGAAGGATTCTGTTATGACTCTCCAAGCGAATTCAATGGGAATCACCAAACGATTCCGAAAGGATTTCCTAGGGTTCTTAGGGATTCTAGGGTAGGTTCTTAGCAATCCATTGAAAATCCCCAAACGATTTCATTGAGTATCCACAAAGTATTCCATTCCAAAGATTCCATATTGAATCCCCAAACGATTTCAATGTGAATCACTAAACAATTTCATTGGGAACTCCCAAAGGATTCCATTGGAAATTCCATTGGGAATCCAAACGATCCATTGGCAATCTTCAAAGAATTCTGGAATTTGGATTTCGTGAAAGATCCTATAATGAATCCCCAAACTATTTGATCGGGAATCACCAAACGAGTTGATGGGGAATTCTTGAAGGATCCCATTGGGAATCTCTGGAAGATTCCGTTATGAATCTTCAAACGATTTTATAGGGAATCCCAAAATAATTCCTTTGGAAATCCCTGGAAGATTCTGTAATGTAGGAATTAATTTAATTTGAAATCCTCAAGCCATTTCATCGGGAATCTCCAAAAGAATTCATTTGGATTTCGTGAAAGATTCCATTGGGAACCACCAAATAGTTCAATTAAGAATTCCAGATGGATTTCTTAATGAATCCTCAAACGATTTAATTGGAAACACTCATACGATTCTAATGGGAATTCCTGATGGATTATATTACGAAACCCCAAAGAATTGCATTAGGAATTCCAGAAGGATTCCGTAATGAACCCCCAACGATTTCATTGAAAAACCCCAAAATGATTCAATTAGGAATTCTCAAATAAATCCATTAGGAGTCCCTGAGGGATCCTACCACGGATCCCCAAAGGATTCCATTGGAAATCATTTAATGATTTCATTACGAATCCCAAAAGGATTACATTATGGAACCCCAAAGAATTCCTTTTGGATTTTCTGAAGGATTGCATAATGAATCCCCAAACGATTTCAAAGGATATCCAAAGGATTCCATTGGGGATCCCTGAAGGATTCCGTAATGAATCCGTAAACGATTTCATTGGAAATCTTCAAACCATTTCATCGGGAACCCCTAAACGATTTCTTTTGGATTGCGTGAAGGATTCCATAATAAATTTCCAAACGGTTTCAATGGGAAGTATTCACTAAACGATATCACTGAGAATTCCTAAAGGACTCCATTGGGAACCGTCAAAAGATTGCACCAGGTTTCCCAGAAGGATTTTGTAATGATTCTTTCAACGATTTAATTCGAAATATTCATACGGTTCTATTGGAAATTTTTTGTCAATTCGCAAATTAATCCAATGAAAATCTCTGAAGCATTCTGTCATGGCTGTCCAGGTGATTTCAGTAGGAATCACTAATTTATTTCATTGGCAGTTCTCAAAGGATACCATTAGAGAATCCTGAAAGAAATCAATTTGGAATCCCTGAAGGATTCCGTTATGAATCCCAAACGATTTCAATGGAAATCCACGAATAATTCCGTTGGGATTCCTAATGAATATCTAGAAGAATTCAATGGGAATCAGCAAATGATTTCATTGACAATTCGCAAAGGGTTCCATGGGGAACCTCCAAAAAATCAATTGCGAGTCACTGAAGGATTCCGTTATGAATCACTAAGCGATTTCAATGGAAGTCCCCATGTCGTTTCATTGGGAATTCTCAAAGGGCTCCAATGAAAGTTCCCAAAGGATTCCATTGGGAAACTCCAAAGATATTTATGGGAATTTTTGAGACATTCCGTAATGAATCTCCAAACGATGTCAATGATAATTACCAAAGGATTCCCAATGAATTTCTTGAAATGAACCATTGAAGAAATCCATTGGGAATCCCTGAAGGAGTTCGTTATGAAACTCCAAAGGATTCCACTGGTAATTCCCAAATGATTCCATTTGGATTTCCTGACGGATTCCAAACTTCCCACCGATTTCAATGGGAAACGCGAAACTATTTCATTGAGAATTCCTGAACGATTCCATTGGGAACCCCCAAAGGACGATTTTATTGCAAATCTTTAAAGAAATTCTTTAAAGAATTACTGAAGGAATCCGTTATGACTCCCCAACCAAACAATTCTAAGAATCCCGGAAAGGATTCTGTTGGGAATCTGCAAAGGAATCTATTGATAATCCCTAAAGAATTATTCCATTGATAAACCCCAAAAGATTTCATTGAGACTTCCTGAAGTATTTATTTGACTTGATTTTTGCATCCCTGTAGCTAGGATAGGATGTGCCAAGTAGTCATTAAAAATCGTACCGATTTTCTGTCACAATCGTACCGGTTGCTGATTGCTTGAAAATGACAATCGATTACTTCGATTGGTGACGGCGCGCTTTTCGTAGGGCAGCATGTTGTTAGTTTTGCCGTGTTGCTGGTTTGTAAAGTTTATATTAAGCAAAACACGTAAATGTTTGAGTTATAGTTTTTTGGGACAAGATTAATTTATATTGAACTGCAAACGCCATATAAATTTATCTAAAGGGTTGTAAAGGTTTAAAACTGTTTATTTTAAGCGTAAACATTCACCTTTCTGTCATTCTCGATCTCAAAGTCATATTTTCATTAACGCAAACTTCTCTCTGTTAGTCTTTCGATTCTCTTACATAAATAATGATTGGAATGGAAAGAAAAACACCAAGTATTGATACATGATATTTGGAAGATTTTGTACCAAAATTAATTTGGATGCACTGGCGAAAAAGATATTTTAGTTACTAGATAAAGATTGTCGCTGTCGTCGCTGTCCGGATCATCTTTTGCTGGCGAGGATAGGGGAGCTAAATGTAAAAGAAGGAAAATCCATACGATTTGACAGGTATGTACCACACATGTTTCGGACAGCAGAACAAAGGGAACCGAAGCGACAATCTTTATCTAATAACCAAAATATCTTTTACTGGCGACCACCTCGTCAGAGCAACCGACTAAAAAACAACAAGGCAGTCTCCATTGAGTTGTCACATCCTATCCTAGCCCTGTAGCATTCTCTTTGGGAATATTTTTCGAATTCCTTTCAGATATTTGTTTCATTCGTAATCCCATAGGAGTTCACATACCCAAGCTTACCTCTCCTGGAACCTAAAAGGAATGAAAATTGTCCCCTAAAGCAATGCATCAGCGGACCGGCGACGGAAGCAGCAGGATTTAACAGGGTAGTTCATATAATTATTTTCTTGAATTTTGATGTTTCCCTTCGGCGCTCCACTAAATTGCATTTGAAGCTTTATGATTCTTTAGGCCAACAAGACAGTAGTGCTGTCCAATGAGCTGCTTGAAGTTATTGGGCATGAGCAGGACAGGAAGAAACTTCGAGCTACTTCAAGCTCTCATTGGACAGCACTAATATAATAAGAAACAATATTGCACTCTGCTACTACCCATAAGAAACCGTATGCAACCCGGTGCTCAGTTACTCAGTACTCACGTTACGCAGCCGGTTACATACTGCACATTCGTCGGACCGGATGCACATCATCGAGCTTGAGGAAGCCCGACAACCGGTCGAGGAAGTTCTGTGGTTCCTCTGTTCCACCTTGGGAGTTCTTCCAAGTTCTTCCGCTGGTTCTTCCTTCGACGGCATAATATCGATAAGAAAGCCTGCAAAGAAAACATAAGCCGGTTAGAAAATTTCTACTGCGATTACAACGAAATATTCATTTTTCATCAATTTTACATATTCAATTAAACAATTACTTACCTTTGCTGGTGTCTGCACCTAGTTTCTTCTGAAATTGAACGGGATTGTACTTTCCCGAAATTTTCCGCAGAAACGCGAATGACACGAAAGACATTATTGAAAAAATGACCGTTTCGCACTCGTCGAAAGTGAACGACCATAACGTGAAACAAAATCTGAGACAGTGTTGCTAATTTTATAATTACATTATCTCTGAATGTGATTTTACATAAATTTCGTTTAATAATACACAAATACATGAGAATCACTTATGTGCATCTGTTTTCGTGTAATATCCCAATTCTAAATATTCTAATATTACACAAATGCGACGTGCAGCTAACCAAAAGGTTTTGGTTCTGTGTAATTTTGAAGGGATGTAAAAATAAATACTAAATGGTGCTGTTTACATCTTTTATTAGTGTTTACATTGCTTTTTCGTTACATCGTGTAAATTACGTCAATGCAATTTACAAATATTTTTGCTGTGTAGGCTTCCCAGCCTCTTGAAAGAAGGTTTCCGAATCTCTTAAAAGGAGGGGTCCGAGTTTTTGGAAAAGAGGCTTCTGGGTCTCTAGTAAGTAGGCTTCCGGACTTCTTAAATAGGGGCTCTTGAAAGGAGGCCTCTGAACCTCCTGAAAGTAGGTTTCCGAACCTTTTGAAAGGAGTTCTCCGATCCTCTTGAAAGGAGTCCTTTGAGCTTAGCAGGAGGCTTTCGACAAGCGTAGAAGGATGTTTCCAATCCTCTAGCATTGAAGCAACTGAGCTTTTCAAGAAAAAAAAGCCTTCATGTCTCTCAAATGGAGGCTTCCAAACGTGTAGACTCTGAATTTTAGTTCAGAAAGATATTCTTAGCACATCATTCAACATTCTGTTTAGATCAGGTAGATTTCATAGGAAAAATTTGTTATTTCGTCGTTCTGTCCTTCTGATCTTTTGTCTACTGTGCTGGTTCTGGAGGGATTCAATAGCCTTTGAGATATTATGTAGAAGATTTCGAAGTTAACCGGCCTATGGCCGAAAACCTCGTTAATAAAGACAATAATAATAATGTAGAAGATAAATTTTTGAAAAAAAAAATGTATATATATATATATATATATATGGAAAAACTTTATCAATAAGTTTTGATTAAAATTGATCAAAATCTGTCTTTATGTATTTTTGTCCGAGGTACCCCATGGGCCCGGCGAAGGTACCCACAGGGGTACATGTACCCCAGTTTGAGAACCGCTGGCATAAAAGATTATTATTATTATTATTATTATAGAGTTTTAGCACTTCCTCAGCAAGCGTGCTGGGAATTTTCACCTACCCCGGGCAATCTGAAAGCCAAAGGGAATTAGGCTCTGTGGATCTCATTCGCCGGTTGACTTAGAATCCTATAATAAACGTTTGCACCGGATGAATTAGTTATGGTGGTTCAGGAATCTTCTTACGATGCTGCAAGTTCCAAGAACCACTGTCTTTTTGATGCTATGGAGGTTATGAGATAGTTTCCAGCTCTCCTAAGGAGCTCAGAAGAGATTTCGGGACGATTCCGGTTACTGAGATAACAACCGGAATTATACGCACGTCCTCCAGGTGCCACATCTGCTTCAACTCCTCCGCCAAGTCGTGGTACTTCGTTATCTTGTTGGAGAATGTTGTTTGGACATTATGGTCTAGCGGTACAGCAATGTCGATGAGGGTTACCGCTTCATCCTTTTGTCGTAGACCACAATATCGGGCCGATTGGCACGAATGAGGACATCCGTTATGATCTCGCGATCCCAGTACAGCTTCACGAAACTATTTTCCAGAACCGGGACAGGCACATATTTGTAGTAGGCGACAAACTGGTTAACCAAGTTGTGCTTTAAAGCAAGCTGTTGGTGCACAATCTTGGCTACTTCGTTATGACGACCGAGATAGGCTGAATCAGCTAAGGCTGAACACCCGGACACGATATGTTCGATCGTCTCTCCTACTGAATTGCACTTCCTGCAGCGGTCCTCCACGTTTTCGTGCAATATATAGTGCCGATAGTTCTTCGTCGCAATTACCCGGTCCTGGATGGCTACCATGAATCCTTCTGTTTCCGAGAAGAGTTCACCCTGCACCAGCCACGTATTCGACGCCGCTTTGTCGATATATTCCAGCTCCAGTTGCAACTCCTTCTGCTTCTACGATGCGATCATCTCGTCGACAGATTTGATGTCGCAATTCAGCTGATAGTCCTCCTGCGCCAGATGCAGGGCACTGAATCCGTGGTCAGCTTCACACACAGCGCGATAGATTTCGTGGCGGTTCTGGCTTTCCACGGAGTATCTTCGCAACTGCTGGATCTGTGAAACACAGTGTTTGTGTTTCGGTGAAGCCTCTTGCTCCTACTGTACTTGGCAAGGTGACTCTCTCAATAGATTGGATGGTGCATGCGATGCTTAGTGAACGCCACTCGTACTGCTTATTATTATTATTATTATTATTATTATTATCTTTATTTCAGAGGCTTTCAGCCCTAGGCTGGCTCACCTCTATGGCATAAAAGATGTTCCAAGTCCTCAACACGTATGCCACAGTAACGACATACATCATCTTGAAGTTTTCCTAACACTTCAAGTGATATCGACTCGGACAATGGCCTGTTATAAGACATGCGTAAGTACTTAGATCTTATATTTAAAGATCTGCAATTTTACGAGTACTAAATACGTTGGGTTTGATAAAAAGTCTTGACTGCCTCGAAATTAAGGTGTTTTTCCAAATGTCCTCTATTTTTCAATGTTCCCAAGATTTGAGTTCCATTCTAAAAGCCTCACAGATATAACACAAAATAGTTCCAGACCTATAAATTGTCGAGACGAGACAAGTCTTGCCAGCATATCGGCTTGTTCGTTGCCTTCAATGCCGGGAGGTTTGGGAGGTTTGGAGTAATTGAACACATTCCCAAACAAGTTTAGACGTGCATGTTGCTGATTTCGAGGCGTTCAATGCTGCTTGACTATCAGACATCATGTTAATATTTGAATGCCTATGGCTTCGACGTAAGCTCGGAGGGAAACTAGAAAATGTTGTGTGGCGCAGACGCATGAATAATGAGCTGTATCAAGTATACAAAGAAGAAAAAATGTGAATCGTATTAAAAAACGGCAGAATTCAGTGGACTGGTCACTTAGTACGAATGTCGGAATAAAAAATAGCGAAAACATTATTCAACAACGAAGGACCAGATAGAGGCTGGCGATTTCGTGGAAGGCCACTAACACGCTGGCTGCACGTGGTGGAATCGGACCTGAGGACTCTAAACTTTCGTGGAAACTGGAGTAACATTGCCCAAGACCGAAGATTATGGAGATCTAAAATACGCCAGGCATAGGTGTATCGATGCTGTAATCAACCAGGTATTAGGTAGGTTAGTTAACATGAACAAACTTTTCCATTGCTAGTTTTCATCATTCAGACTATGCTGCAATTTAGGAATACAGTTCATAACCTCAGAATTAGGTAATTATTGATATAAATTAATTCATCTTGATAGTTTTTCGTTAGTTAAAAAAATATGGTCGCAATGGAACTGCCCGTCGATGGAATCGAGCATAAATTATGAGAAGGCATTCAGCTCCAAGTTGTCTTATCTTATCCCAGCAGGCGTTATTAGCGTTATGAAATTTTCTCCACTCGTCAGCTCCGTACTGCTCACGGAATTTCAGGAGCGGAATCATTCCGTATCCTATCTATTTGCACAGTATTTTTCAGCAGCGTACTAGCCTATAAAGACATCACATGTCAAATGGCGCCCTGGGGGTATGCAGAAACGTACAACCCGCATGATAGTATCCGGGTCGTGTGTGTACTCAATCAACAAAATCTATTCTAGAATTGATTGCATATATTAGATAGGAACTAATCTTTGATTTCAATTAAATCTTGTTCTGACTCTGACAGGCCCCACCTTTAGAACCGAATGATCAGTTTCCACGATGCTGTCAAATGTGTTCTAATCCATCGTCTTCGGGAGCGCCATACAGAACCCAGTCCACTTGCTTTCTAAACAAACAATGGCAATCGAGTGTCTAAATCCATTCGCCCCTCGGGAAACAATCGACAAACATGTTCATAAATTAGTATGGCGCTCACAAACCACAGTCCCGTTGTTGTAGCCTACTGCGTATGGTTGGAAGCGCTTGCTCTCCAGCAGATAAGTAATTCACAGATTGCTGGAATTTGACACGATTTTTCAGTTGCAGCAACTAGTAGTCGTTTGCACCATGATGGGGACAGAATGAGAAGTCCAGTTACCGTCGCAACCATCAGTGCATACTTTGATGACGCCACGGCACTAAATCAGGCGTTGTTAAAGCGGGGGTGCCACTACCAATAGTGTCAATCAATTAATAACCGTACCTGCGCGGTATGGCTTGAACTAAGCCTAAAGGCCTTAAATTGGCACAAAGAATAGATATAACTGCGTGAAAAGGGTGACAGGTCTCCTGCTGATTTGAAAAAGGCATGGCAAACAGGAATGACAGTTATCGACGTTAAAGCCGAGGTTGAAGCTTCAGAAAATTCATCTCTCTGTGTCCAGCAAGGCTCTTTAGCTTCAACCACGTCAAGGGTGGAAAATTAACGCCACCGAAGTGTATGCCGACCGGGCAGCGGCAGCCTTAAAGCAATCATTTCTGCTTGTGACAAGTTGCCACGGCACCATGTCGATGTCAGCGGACGTCGCGCCGTGTCGTGCCAGTCGGGTGAACTTGATCAATGAGCGGGTGGATTATGTGCCCCTGTCATCCATCTATGCCGATAATGACATTTAATGCATTTTTGCCTAACGCTACGACCGCCGCTACTGCCGTCATCATCGATGGTAATCATGAGCAGTAAGTCTAATCTGATTACGATGCATGGTGCTGAGAGTTGATTAGAGCGAAAAGATTAGAATAGAAATTAGATCAGCTGCATTGGTTGTTAGCAGGTCAACAGTGTTAAATGCATTTAGGTTTGAGTCATACTCATTAGACTCGTGCGCTTCGCATTTTTCCAGCGGTCCAAAAGTGAATATGCCGATATCAAAAGCAGTTTCACGTTCACCTATGAAAAAGTAATAATTATCGATAACATATCTAATCAAAACGTTACCTTATAAAAGGTCAAATAAAGATAAATATGTTATTTTCTATAGACACTAAAAATAATGAAGAAAAATCGTCCTGGTCATTGATCCAATCCTGTGGATTCTTTTCCAATTTGCGGTGCATCAGCCATGCATGAAAATAGAAGTCATCTTGATCCGATTTCCACATCTCTCCGCTGCCATCGCCATCGAGGTTTTTTATGACGACTTTAGCCAAGCTTTCCGTTCATTTACGCAAAATTCATTCCGAAAAAGCAGAAACACTCGGACGAAGAGGATATTAATTTAGGGCTTCATTCTTCCGACGAAGTTTTCCTTTTTCTACACTCCGCTTTGCTGTTATTCACCGAATGATGTATGACAACAACTTTCTCCGGAATTTTCAGCTAATGAAGTTCGCTTTGAATAAGCAGAAGATGCAAATCTATTTATGCCTGCCGACTTTGATAACAACCGCCCCATCAACAAGAACCGCGAAGCTGTTGGCTGGTGAATGCGTCCATCGATGATGAAGATGATTGCTGAAAGGTTTTGAAGAGGCACAGCTAATTTGCGCTCCATCGGTTTGGCGAAAACAAACGTAATCGGGCAACGTGACGCGGCGACGCCGAGGTTAATTCCATACTAATGGATCCATTAATATGAATTCGATGCACGAGGGTAGTAACCCGTACTGTAGTTGGAGTCATCTGAATAGTTGGTTTCGAAATTCACTAAGAGTTTAGAGATCCTTTCGATCGTCCGAAATTGTCGTATTTGATC
>NW_026942446.1:0-1000 GCF_024139115.2 Armigeres subalbatus
AACAAAACATTGGAAATTTAGCATGGCTGTCTTCGATCACTAGTCAGTAAAATATTCATTGAAGGCGCTTTGAACTTTCCAGCATTCCAAATTTTCCTTGCAATGCGTAATACGCTGGGGTTTTTTTTAATGCGAGTGTTCCGCATATCTGTTCCAGTCAACTTGGGTTGCGTTACGGATTCTATTGGTGATTTATCCTTACGCTAATCACACACTCTCCTGGTTTGTGTAACGTGGCGTTTCATCATGTGAACACTTCCAGCTTTGCTTGATGACCTTTGTTGATGACCTTCGAGCTTTGTTGATGACCTTCGACCAGCCCGTTTTGCTGGGGGAACAAGGAAGCAGAGTAGATATTAACGCATTTGCCCAAAAGTACACGCGGTGCTCCCCAAAGGAAACGACGCACCGCGTTTTTTGCTGCCTGTATACTCGATTCTTATAGGGGGATAACATTGCGGCGTTTCCTAGAGTGCGGTTGTTCCTTTCGAATGTGGAACGCCGCGTGGAATCTTGTGCAAATGCGCTTTTGGAAACATTACAACAGCCGCGCGGTGCATCGTATTGACAGCACCCTACAATAGTTTCAATACCGCGTTTCTCACAAAAGTTTTTATACGTTAAAGGGAGGGGCCTTTCTCCGTTTTTAACGATTTCGGTAATCCCTCACGGTCGAAAACGTCCTCCAGAATTTTTCATGTATGTTCGAAGGCCGTGGATTAGACAGGTCGACCAAATAGATATCGCGACCTGTAGGCAACTATTACTAATATTGAAACTCCTCCAAATTTGACGTATGGTCCATCAAAATCCAATGCTATAGTTTCCCAAACGGCTTTGGGTCCGAAAATTCG
Organism: Armigeres subalbatus; assembly: GCF_024139115.2. NCBI lineage: Eukaryota > Metazoa > Arthropoda > Insecta > Diptera > Culicidae > Armigeres > Armigeres subalbatus. Next base: position 855 of record NW_026942446.1, read on the forward strand.
TTGCATTGGCGTAAGCTGCTCAGGTTTCCCGCTAACCGCGCATGTTTCACAGGATTCTATCCATTTCTGGGCTTCGGTTGTCATACCGGGCAACCAAACACGTTGCCTCAAGATGCTCTTCTGTTTAGCAATTGAAGGGTGCCCTT
>NW_026942447.1:0-9200 GCF_024139115.2 Armigeres subalbatus
CCTATAAACAAGTTTTAAAAAAATTACATTAGCACGTTGAAATGGTTCGGAACTCTAATGTTATCTTCCTAACTTAGCCGCACATGTGCATGGTAAAATTAAGATCCACTTCTATAAAACTCTTCATGCCTACCGTATACTAACAGAACTATCATATCTGTACTTTCGCTTCTAATTCTATCATGAACATGTACGTCTACGTTTGGAAGATGATAACAACATTTCCATATTATTGTAAAAAGTGTTTAACTTCACGCAGAAGTATTACACTCTACTCAATTATCATAAGATAATATCAATTAATGCGGAATGAAACTGTTGAATGAGTTCTGATCCTCGACACGCCGTCCACCGTCACGAAATCATATAAGATTTTGAACGTTAATAGCGCCTTTATCTTTCAATGGCTTTTGAAGATTTATATATTAATCAACTCTAAAGCTCTCCAGCAATTTGCTAATTTAGTTGAAACTCAAGGTTGTTAAGGTCACTCCTCACGGAATCCAAGTTTCAAAGTGCTCGCGTTTTCGGGGGCACACCACTCGATACGGAAGCAACGCACAACTGTCATTTTTATTATTTCACGCATGCTGCGACGCAGCAAAGCTAAATCAATAAAAATGACAGTTGTGCGCCGCCTCCGTATCGAGTGGTGTGCCCCCGAAAATGCGAGCACTTTGAAACTTGGATTCCGTGAGGAGTGACCTTAACGATAAACTATTGAAAATTTTAGATCTTGTCAAACTCAGTTAAAATTTTAGTTCCAACCCATCTCGTTCGTGCATTCCCAACACGGACATCATAAAGATGTAAGTTACATGCCTTTTGGTCCACTGCCAGGTTTTCCTTGCGTATAAAAGAAGCAGTACCTGTCGTGTGCGAGTTGTTCACTACCCGCGTCGAACCGAACGGGCTGCACCGGACTGAAACAAAGCGTCACAAACCGGAGGCATGGCAGCGAAAAGGAGACGACGACTATGCTACCATTATCAATTGGATAATGGATCCATAAGCAAACTTCTGGATTTTTATATCCAGCGCGTATTTAGTTTTAGTTAATAGAATCATAATAACATACATTTTGAAACAATCTCACCAAATTAGTCCATATCCAGAGGCAGCAGACACGCTTTCCAGTTCGAGACAGCAGCACGTACGGACGTGTTTTTTGCTCGCGCATTTTTTCCAAGTGTTTTTTCTCGTTCGTTCGTTGTTTACGTTTTCGCTTCGTCGCGTTGGCGTTATTTTCTCCCGGACCCGTCATGGGAGACTCGGTGACCGATTCGGTCGCTGGAAAAGTGCCTAAGCGCACTGCTCTTGGAGGCGCGGGTAACCACTCCAAGCAGATTTTGCAGAGCAACGTGTTCTCGCCGTTGCCGCTTGATGACGCCGGCAATCCGCCGAAAAAGAGAAAGAAGCAGCAATCGCAGCTGCCGCAAGTGCAACCGGAGCGGAAGGAGAAGAGCCCGCCCGTGTTTGTCAAGGGCGATCCACCGGATTTGCGCCCAAAAATTCGCCAGCTGATCGCTAAAGGGCTGAAATGTACTTTTCGGCTCTGCAGCAAAGGCGTGAAAGTGATGCCGGCAAACAAGGACCATCATCAATCCGTCGTGGAGTTCCTCGAGGTCCACAATTATGAGTATCACACTCATGACCACCCCGGCACGAAGCCGCTAAAGGCTTTGCTGCGAGGACTCCATGACATGAAGAAAGAGGAGTTAAAAGCTGAGCTCGAAAGTTGCGTGCACAAGATCGCTCGTCACGATAAACGAGGAGATATCGCGACCAGCTTTACCTGGTCCACCTGGAGCACGGCTCCACCACGTGGAAGGACCCGAAGCTGGTCGGCACATAAATTACACCGTCGTTGACTGGGAGCGATATCGGCCAGTGCACCGCGACGTCACGCAGTGCACCAACTGCTTCAATTTCGGGCACGGCACCAGGAACTGCCGCATGAAGCCGCGCTGCAACAAGTGTGGCGAACCCCATCTGACTGATGAGTGCGACAAAATGGAGGTGGTCGATCCCAAGTGCGCCAACTGTGGCGACAAACATCGGGCCACCACAAAGGGCTGCCCAAAGCGAGCCGAGTTCCTGGAAATCCGGAAGAAGGCTTCCACCAGGACCATGCCGAAGAAGAACCGTGTTCCTGTAATCAACGAGGTGAACTTTCCAGCCATCCCGGCTCCCCGTCGTGTGATTCCAATACTCCCACCGCTACAGCCGCACAAGCGACTGGCAGCGGCAGTTGCATCGGTCCAAGCTCCAACATCGTCGGCACCATCCACCAGCGAATGGCCCCCGCTCCCTCCTGCTGGGTTCCATCGGCAGTCGGAGAACGAAGCCGTCCCACTGGAAGAATCTGCTCCGCTGTACACTCCGGAGCAACTGATGGCGATCTTCGCGCAGCTCGCCACTCGGCTGCGCGGCTGCAAAATCGACCAGGTCTTCACTCTTGGCATGTTCATCATCGAAAATGGCTGCTAGGGTGGGCCTGGTCAACTGGAATGCTTGCTCGCTCAAGAGCAAAATAATTGAGCTGAAGGATTTCCTTGTGGAGAAGGAAATAGACGTGGCGTTCATCACCGAAACGCACCTAAAACCGGAGGTGAACGTCAACATCCCGGACTTCCGCATCATGTGACTCGACCGGCCGACCAGGGGAGGTGGTGTGGCCATCGCTCTTCGCTACAACATCAACTGTCGTCTGCTTCCAAGCTTCCAGCTCAGTGTCATCGAGGCCATCGGTGTCGAAATCACCACTTCGGTCGACACAATCGCGCTCATCGCGGCGTACTGTCCAACGCAAGCCAAAGCCGGCGATGGATCATCGGCTGCCCTTCGGAGGGACATCGTCAAGCTGACGCGAAGGCAAGGCCAGTATATCATTGCCGGCGACTTGAATGCCAAACATCAAGCCTGGGGCAACAGTCGCGGCAATCGAAACGGCACCATCTGGAGCAACGACATGGAGGAAGGCCACTACACGATCTTGAGCCCGGATTCCCCCACTCGGCTGAGTCGGTCCGGTGTCCACGCAACCCTCGACCTCTACATAACAAACCTGAGTGACCACGTCTTGCAGCCGGTTGTCTACTAGGAGCTCAGTTCGGATCACTATCCGTTGGTGGCGGAACTGGGCTCCTCGGTCAATCGGCACCAGCAGTTACGGCGGAACTACCACCGAGTGAACTGGCAGCGGTTCCAGCAGTGCGTCGATAACACCGTCGATTACGAGGTGCGTCCGGAGACGCCGGAAAGTATCGACCGCCAGCTGTGCGCCATCGAAGAGGCAATCTCGGTGGCCAGAGAGCAGAATGTCCCGACGGCTCGGCAGGTAAGCAACTCCTTAAACATCGATACACTCACCAAAGATTTGATTCGATGGTGGAATGTCACTCGCAGGCAGTTTCAGCGTACTGGACTGCCTGAGCTTAAGGCACGCTGCAATCGAATCACAAAAATTATCAATGCCAGAATGGTGGACCTCAAAAATAACGACTTCTCGAATAAGATCCGCACTCTCCCAGATTATGCTAAGCCGTTCTGGAAAATGACCAAAATTCTAAAATCCAAGCCTCGGCCATTCCACTTTTGATCCCACTAGACAATAATGGCTCTAAGGATCGCTTGATAACTCCTGCAGAGAAGGGCGCTGAAATAGGTCGTCACTTCGTCAGCTCACACAATCTTGGGCAGAACATCGTCAGTCCACACGAAGCAGCCGTCAACGAGCATGCTAACAACATCCATTTGATTCCCAACGACTTCTCGGAGGAGTTGGAGATCTCAGCTGACGAATTGTCGGTCTATATCAAATCGTCGAAGAACACGAAGGCCCCAAGCTCAGCTACTTTCCATCGTCCTGGAAGTCAGCGAAAGTCATCCCCATACGGAAGCCTGGGAAGGATCCTTCCTCCCCCAAAAGTTATCGACCCATCAGCCTTCTCTCAGGGTTATCCAAGCTATTCAAAAAAGCTATTCATCATCGGTTACTTGAGTCTGCCGAAAATCTCAACATCTTGCTCGAGGAACAGTTTGGTTTCCGACGCGGTTGGTCAACTGTACACCAACAGACCCGAGTTACCAACGTCCTCAGACGGAACAAGTTTGTCTCGAAAACATCCGCCATGGCCTTACTCGATGTCGAGAAGGCATTTGACAATGTATGGCATGATGGCCTGGTGTACAAACTACAACGCTACAATCTTCCCAGCTACCTGGTGAAAATCATCAACAATTGCCTGTCGGCAAGGACATTCCGGGTCTCAATCAGCGGAGCGAGTTCCAATGCGCACAACATCGTCGCAGGCGTCCCCCAGAGCAGTATCCTCGGGCCCCTGCTTTTCAATCTGTTCACTTCCGACATGCCAGAACCTCCAGAAGGCGGCATTCTGTCTCTGTTCGCAGATGACACATCCATCGTCTACAACGGTAGAGTGATCAGAGTGCTAGTGGCAAAACTCCAACGAGGCCTGGATGCCCTGACAGAGTACCTCACCAGCTGGAAGATCTGTATTAACGCGGCGAAGACTCAGGTCATCATTTTCCCCCACTCCAAATCCCCTAAACTTGTTCCGCCTGGGGACTGTAAAATCATCCTCAATGGCACGACTGTGGAATGGGCCAATGAGGCCGACTACCTTGGCTTGACCCTCGACAGCAAGCTTATTTTCAGGCAACAGGTTGACAAAACGGTGACAAAGTGTAACGTCTTGTTGAAACTACTGTACCCTTTGATCAACCGCCGGTCGTCATTGTCCCTGAAAAATAAGCTTGCTGTCTACAAGCAAATCATCCTCCCTGTGATCGAATATGGCATGCCGGTCAGGGAGAGCTGCGCTAAAACCCACCACCTCAAACTTCAACGGGTCCAAAACAAATTCCTGAGCACTAAATTAATGATTTCGTGTGTGTTACTTCTACGTGAAGTTAAACGATTTACAATGATATGGAAATGCTAATATCATCTTCCAAACTTGGACGTACATGATCATGATAGCATTAGAGGCGAAAGTATAGAATTGATAGTTCCGTTAGGATACGGCAGGCATGAAGAATGTTTTTATAGAAGTCGATTTGAAAGCGAGCGGAGGGCAATATTTGTGATGGCACATATCGCACGACCTTCCTTCTGCCAAGCTCCCGTATGAAGGGGGAGGGAAGAATATCAGTGTGGAAGCTGATATATCTCCACTGGCAAAAGAAGGTGGTTTGACTTGCTCATATGCCATCGCGTGCGGAAGGATTTGCTATCGACGAGTACTGTCTCCAAATTTCTAATATGACATCAGCATTTAGTCGAATAGGATTTTTATTGCACAGTTCTGTTTTCTCATTGCGTCCGTCTCGTCGCAACCAACTTGGCTGCCTCGGAGAGAACAAAGCAGAGAAAGGCACTGCTGCTGTACCGTCGACCAATAACAGCTGGATTGATGGATGCCCCCACCAAGGGTAGTACACTAAATTAATGATTTCGTGTGTGTTACTTCTACGTGAAGTTAAACGATTTACAATGATATGATCATGTACGTCCAAGTTTGGAAGATGATATTAGTTAAATGACATTAATTTCATGACATTCCGTGATATTTTTTTGTTCTCACTCTCATGCCTCACAATTTGTATTTAGAACAATTTGTTTGACAAAGTACTAGGATCTGAAGGATCATAAAGCATTAAATGTTAATCAAATAATCAGAATTGAAAATAACTTTTGAAAAAGGGTATTAGCAAATTAGAAATCGCAATCCCATGACATTTTTACGTGTACAAGTTATTCAAAAAATGAGATTAATATATTCTCAAAGAATGTGGACATTCATTGTGGAATGTAAGAATGCTCCATTCTTCCGAAAAGCAAAATTCTTTTAATTTAAATAACAACACTATTTGAATTACTTTTGATTTGTTTTCATGATTTCTACAAGTTATATACAGCATCATTCTTTTTCTGTGTCAAGGTTTAAGTCTTCAATGATATTTTCTTCAATTCCATCAACGATGGAAGATGAGATAAATTCATCTAAAGTATTAGAAGATAAAGAACTTTTGAAAATCTTCAAATATTACAAAATTACGCATGGCATAAGAATAACTAAGTGAAAATTTATTTTCCAACGTCTCCTCGTTATCCAAATCGAGCTTAAAATGGATCTGATTCATGTAAGGCACGAAGGAAAATGTCAACATTTGCCTCTCTTGATCATTTTCTTGCATTATGAGTTCTAAATTTCTTCAACTGTTTATATTGACTTTCCGCTGGTTGTTCAGCCAGTGAACCTCAAAGTGTAGATGAGTGAATAAATATTTCCCTACCATTAGCCAGACATTCATGAACACTAGCAGGAATTTCATACGCTCCGTTCTAACTAAGATATTGTTCGTCTTTACTTTTGCAATAAACATGTCGGGAATTATTGATTCCAGGAGATTTATAAATATTTACATATTATGAAATCTCATATTTAGTTCTCCATCAGTAGCTAATGAATAGCTCAGAAAATTAGGTTTAGAGAATGACTCAAACCACTCAAGCCCCAAACGCATTTCAGCGGAATGGCGACGGAAACGGTAAAATTTGACAGGAAATATATGAGCGAACTGTTAAATCCTTCCGTTACCGTTGTGCTGCATTGCATTTCATTTACTCCTTTGAAAAGTTAATTAAATGAGCTCAAATGGTTATAAATAAAGTCGAAGTTATTACCAATAAATGTATTTTGACCATACCCTTTGAGCGCATAGTTCAGTCTGACCCATTTTCAATAGGAAACGATGGGACTAGATTTCCCGTCGAATGAAACTTGTTGCGAGAAAATCGGACACAAATAAGTGTCTAAATGGCGATTGCGTTCTTTTGCGCACATACATACAGACGCGCATGCACACACATACAGACATCACCTCAATTCTTCGCGCTGAGTTAGTTGATATATACCACTAGGGGTCTCGGGCCTTCTATCAAACATTCGTTTTGGAATGAGCATTAACCTTGGAGTACGAGAGAGGCAAAACACGGTAAAAAAACAAATGAAAAAAATCAGAGTGACTTAACTCTGTTAATTGCAAATACTGGCAAGAAATTCTTTCGGGACATTTTAGTCGAAGCTTTGTCCTTGATGTGTATCATAAAAGAACTCAGGGATTCCTGAGGAAAAAAAGTTCTTCACTATCAAAGTTGAAAATAGCGTCGTTTTTGGAAAAAATATTGCTTCCGCATTTTTTCAATTTTTTTCACAGTGTAACCATTAGTTTTGCACACCATTTAAAAGCTTATACAATAACCTTTGTAATGATGTATTAACATTGAAGAAAAAACATTTAAAAAATATTTCAATAAATAGTTGAAAATAAAATATTTTTTCAGAAAATTTGCTAACTTTTTTACCCATTTCTGACTTTGCCACCTTATATCTTTGGAACTAGTGCACCTAGAGACTTCAAATTCAGAATTTCTCTTAATTAGAGTATTGACAATGGAGAGAAAATATTTTAAAATAATTCGGAAGACATGACATTTTCGATTAATGACCGCCCGAAATCCTATAGTGTTTGGTGAGTGTAAAGAAAAGTTTAGGGTCCGTTGCTTGCACTCGGACCAAGAAGCGCTTAGGGCGCTAGTTCCAATCTACGTTATCAAATTTTTATTGTAAATATTAGTGTACATTGTAGTTAGGTTATCAAATTTTTAAAAACACACTAGCGCCTACTGAAGACCGTCATGATACATTATATTTTAAAAATTAAGTAAAAACATAATAATAATAACAATAATTGAAAATGAAGTTGGAGGGCCAAGCCGGCCGATCACTGTACATGTTAAAAATAATTGTAGAACAAAAAATGTTTTAAATAAAGAAGAATTTTACTACTACTACCATATCCAGAGGCAAGACACTTCACGATTAAGGAGTAACAGCTGTCGCGCAACTTCAGGATTGGGCAAGTGCCGATGCCTAAACAACGCCACCGGGTAACCGGATAGCAGACTGCGATGGTAATGGCTACTCCCTCGACCAGGTGGATTATCGTTGAGACACGCTTCCTCCAATTTTTCTCGCTTGGGTACTCAGAAACAAAGCGTGTATCGAGCGAAACTTGGTTGCACCTGAGAGCTTCTGGCGCACATGTAGTTAAATTGCTGCATCAGCACTGGAATGGTGCTCAGCGGATAGATTTCAACTCATAACATACATTACTCGTAGGTACCAATTTCGACTCTTCCGTTCACTACACAATAATCACATTAAAAATTCACAAAACTTTTGCCAAAAAAATGACAGCGCTGCGCAAAAAATGATCCACCCGATGCCGCTGACTACTACGATCTCCCCGTTTGATCGCATTCCGTAGGGGGCTTTAGTGATTGGAAATTCGCATTAATGAAAATCCATTCTTTTCAAGACTGTTATTCCATACAAAATATAGCTGATCCAAGTAGAAATTTCTGAAATGTACAAAACATAATCACTTGGCAACAGCAGATAGATCAATCGAACAATGTCTATGTCTAATACGTTGTACAACGACTATCTTGCGGTCGTGTTTAGTACTCAACCCTTCGGATTTTTATTTATATAGAGCGTAAGAAAATGGCAGTTCAGTAGGACTTTTGTTGATCGCCACCCAATACGGTTTATCATACAGTCCACCAGGGCGAGTATGGTTGAGGAATAAATTGTATTGTGTATGTATTGTGGAAAGATAAGGTAATAAAGTAATCAATTAAAGTGCCCGAAGTTCCCTACATCCCAGGCCCTGGCGTCAACACGTTCTCATTTTGGTGTTTTCCCAAATTGTGTGCTTTTAGCCAAAGTCAATTGAAAAAGACTCCCACTACAGCTTTTTCCTTCCACTTGTCATGCCTTTTCCTGCAAAAATATATTTATCAATAATATAAACAACAGTTACATGTTTGACCGTATGGTATGCCGATATTGCCTAATAATAAGAGTGTCCAGCACCAAGGTAAAACTGCCATCCTAATTATGAAGAAAAAAAAACATGGCAAAATTGCTCAATCGAATCGAAGAAAGTGTAGATGTAGAATCGACTTCATAGGTTTTTCGCATTATAGTTGGAAAATCACGTTTAGGTTTTCAAATCATTTGGCAAAATACAAAAACTGATTCCTTTAAATAGTGAAATGGTCATGGACGCCATTTAAAGTGTTAAAATTCAATTACTTTAATTGG
>NW_026942448.1:0-46995 GCF_024139115.2 Armigeres subalbatus
AAATCATCCAAAATATTTTCACAATAGTCGGCGCAGGGACGGACACCTCTGCCACTGCTATTTCCTTTACTTTGTTGCAGTTGGCGATGTATCCGGACCATCAGCAGAAGTTGTACGAAGAAGTCATGAAGATTTTCCCAGAACCTGAGCCTCACATTACCATGGAAGCATTGAAGCAACTTCAATACACAGAGATGGTGCTGAACGAGTGTCTTAGATTGTACCCGGTGGTGCCCATCGTGGTGCGCGAAAATACTGCTGATATCACGCTTTGTGGACTCAGGATACCGAAAGGAAACAATTTTACAGTTCACATTTACAACATTCAACGACGGAAAGATATATGGGGACCAAATGCTGATTCTTTCGACCCCGAACGGTTCTCACCTGAACGATCAGCTGGAAGGCATCCGTTTGCGTTTCTGGTTTTCAGTGGAGGATCTCGGAACTGTTTGGGTATGAATGGAAATTGTAAATTCGACTAGAAATATTCTAATGCTGCATTTTAATTTCAGGAATTAGATACGCAATGATCAGCATGAAGATAATGATGATTTATTTGGCGAAAAATTTCAGGTTCAAAACTAATATACGCGAGGAAGACATTCGGTTCCGATTCGAATCAATGCTGCGTATAAAAGGAGGTCATATGATCCAGTTAGAGAAAAGACTATAAGAAGATGTTTTTATTGTACGCAAAATTCAAAAATTTCAGATGTTCAATAGAGCAGTGATTTGATTCATTCTTATACAACAACTTTGGGCAATATTTTTTTCATTCTATCTTCTACTGTCCGGCAGTGCGTTATGTAAAAAAAACATGTCTATTTACATCTACTTATCGATAGCTTTAATAACCATAAATAGGAACATGTTTAACCCGGAGATAGAAGGTGATAGCTCTATTGTGCATTCAAAGACCCTTACCTTACAGCATAATGCTCAGACTTTTTTGAGATGCTCAGGTTTGTCAGCACAATAAGTCCTACATGAATACATAAGATATTAGAACAAGATTCATACTTATTATAACCGCGGTAAAAGCGACCCCATATTGAAGCCAATTCTAAACAATTATTTGATAATAAATAAATATTAGGTTGGAACATTTGCACCAAGTTTCTGTTTATAGAATATGTATCCTCCATCCTTATTTCAAAACCTTCATCGTTATCCGCCCAAAAACCACTTCCAGTGCTGGTGCTGGTGCACCAGCTTTGAGAGTGATTCTAGCGGCAATTGCATCCAATACTGGTGAAAGACTTAGAGATAAATCTGCTATTTTAGAACGAGCTTGCAACTATTTTTATGAACAAGACTAGTTCCATTTCTCTGAATACTTTTTTTTTCTACAAATAGGTAATCACAGGTAGCATATGAAGTATTGCACCAGATGTACAATTATATGCAAATTGCTTATTTGCTACGACAATCTTGCAAAACAATCTGCTTTGAACACCTTATGTCTTTCCGTCTATGAATCTCTTTTAACAAGGTAACAGTTTCTAAGACACTGTTTGCTGCTTGATCAAGTTTATAAATGCAATTGATTTATAATTATTTTTTATATCCATTGTGTACGACAAATAATATACCGACTAGATTGTATAGCAGCTGAAACCCAGACCAGTCATAGTGCGAAAGTTGATCGCAATTGCAAACGTTGTGTGCAGCTATAAACAAATTGCATGGTTGGTGCGCATCAGCTCGATGTTCATGGTGATTTAAGTACGATATTTTGTAATCAAATTTGTTCAAGAGGTCAACACGAAACTGTCGCAGATCATATTGTTCCGGAACTCATTCGTTTGGCCACGCTGGTGTATATGGGTCATGTGAATATTCGTTGGTTTGGATGTTTTGGAATCCGTGAGATTTAGAAAGCTGCATTCTTCTACAAAGATGTTGAAAAAAAATTAAACTGTCACATATTGTTTCGGAATTCGTTTGCTTGGAGATGCTAGTGGGAATACTCCTTAGGCTTGAAATTGTGGATTCCATAAGATTTAAAAAGTTGCAATCCTCTACAAATTTGTTCAAGACTTCTAATCGGAACTGACACAAAACATATTTTTCGGAACTCATCCGATTGGCCGCGCTAGTGTACATGGAATTATTCGTTGGGTTGGATATTTTGGAATCCGTAGGATTTAGAACGTTTCAAGACTGACCTAGACCTAGACTGACCACGCCTAGTTTGAAGTTTGTATGGAAATTGCTATAGAAATCACCACTTAGGTGAAAGACCGTACCGTGTTGCGACCCATGACCTATTCAAATGTAATCGACCAAATTACTTCATAGAATACTTCCTAAGCTAGAGGACAGTTGTTGTTGCGAAGCGATCTGACTTTTGTAAGCAAAGTTATAACGAAAACAAAAATGCTCATTATTGATATTGATGTTATTCTTTTACGTTTTAAATTGAATTTACCACGATTTAATATTTCTTTAATAACTTATCTTGCAAACAAAGAATCGTTTCGCAACAAAGACGATTAGTTTGCAAAATTTGTTGCCAGCGTAGTTATATATTTTAGAGGTTAATGAGCAGCTTTGCGGAACGGGTTTCCACCAAAGTGACTGTTTTCCTAGTAATGTTCATACAAACTTAAAACTGCGCGTACTCAGTCTAGTTACATCCAAAATAGCTAAAATTTAAGAGGATTAATAAAACAGCAAATGTCATCGTTTGAGCATAGAGGAGCAAAAAAGTCAAAATTTTAATCACTCTAGCCTGGATGTGACAGCGGCGGGTAGAAAATCAGCCACTGCCAATAATTCATTGGATAATGATAGCCTGCCGCGCATTTAGCGAGGAAGTCGGTTTTCGATGATGTTTTTGGTTTAATAAGTATCAGTTATCAATGTTTAAACATAATTTTAACCATCTGTTGACATGATTTGTGTTTTCCTTCAGAAATATACAAGTTATCGCAGTTTGAAAAGTTCACAACAATTACCTCCTCATGTTTGTTGTAAATAAAATGTAATGGAACGTACACACGGTCAAGCAGTCTGATCAACACTGACTTCACCTCTCGTTTATTCAAACATTCATCAGCGGCTCGAACAATCAATTTATTCGACAAACAATATCACACACGAACGACCAAACCGCCAACTTGAGCATCAACCATCAAAAAATATATGGGGTTTGTGCAACTTCAGTACAAATGTTCAAACATGTTCGGTAAACCTTGACTCCGCCCCTGACAACTCAAACCATAATCAAGCTGTTTTAATTTCTTCCAACTGTAAAATGGTTGTTCGAAAAACTTCACACACGTTCAAACAAAGCAGCAACCAAAGCGTTTTCTTGGGGGCGGAGTCAATATTCGTCAAACTGCTTGACTGGTGTGTACGCTGCATAACGCAACATTGTCTTTAGGGGAAGAGGCCCCAAAACGCCCCCTCGATGCAAAACGCCTTTTGTGGTTTCCCTCATATTCACCGTCATTAATATGTCCGTAACAAAACTAGATCTAAAATTATGTAGGATTGGCGAAGAAAGTTTCTAAATAGTAGGGGAAGAGGGCAAAACGCCCCCGATGCAAAACGCCTTTGTGGTTTCCTCATATTTACCGTCATTAAGATGTCCGTAACAAAACTAGATCTAAAATTATGGAGGATAGGAGAAGAAAGTTTCAAAATAGTGCATGGGAAGGTCGGAAAACCGAAAATTTCCACATTTTGAAGAAACATCTAACATTTTGGCGAGGCAAAACGCCCTAGTAGCAATAACCTACAAAGTACTTGCGTCTCCACGGACTATCCATACTAGAATGCTGAATCGCCGACGCGTGGTACTTTGTTCCCTAGGAGCTGCCAGCTTAAAGGCGTTTTGCCTCATGAGTTTTCCGGCAACAGAATATCACCACTTTTTTGAAATGTGAATATTATCAATATGATTGAGATTTTTGACAATTTTTGAATGGCATCAACTAGCTATCTTGTTTAACTGATGCATAGGGGAAGGGGGGGCAATATGCCCTAGCTAAGCAAACACTGCTTTATTGTCTTATTTGTAACGCTATTCATGGGTATTTTTACATTATGCATCAGTTAAACAAGATAGCTAGTTGATGCCATTCAAAAATTGTCAAAAATCTCAATCATATTGATAATATTCACATTTCAAAAAAGTGGTGATATTTTGTTGCCGGAAAACTCATGAGGCAAAACGCCTTTCAGCTGGCGGCTCCTAGGGAACAAAGTACCACGCGTCGGCGAATCAGCATTCTAGTATGGATAGTCCGTGGAGACGCAAGTACTTTGTAGGTTATTGCCACTAGGGCGTTTTGCCTCGCCAAAATGTTAGATGTTTCTTCAAAATGTGGAAATTTTCGGTTTTTCCGACCTTCCCATGCACTATTTTGAAACTTTCTTCGCCTATCCTACATAATTTTAGATCTAGTTTTGTTACGGACATATTAATGACGGTAAATATGAGGGAAACCACAAAAGGCGTTTTGCATCGGGGGGGCGTTTTGGGGCCTCTTCCCCTAATGTAAAAATACCCATGAATAGCGTTATAAATAAGACAATAGAGCAGTGTTTGCTTAGCTAGGGCATATTGCCCCCCCTTTCCCTATCCTCTGCACATGACGATAAAGAGTTATCGCTATTCTCTTTTGTTGCTTGTTTTTTACATTTTTCAGCGACAATTACATTCTTTGTTTGGCACCCGTAAGATTTAGAAAGTTGCAGTCCTCCACAAATTTATTCAAGACTTCTAAACGAAACTGACACAGATCATATTATTATGGAACGCATCCGCTTGGCGGCGCTAGTGTATATGGCAATATTCGTTGGGTTGGATATTTTGAAATCCGTAAGATTTAGAAAGTTGCAGTCTTCTACACATTAGTTCAAGAGATCGAAAGGAAACTCAGATCAGATCATATTATTCCAGGACTTTTTCGCTTGGTGGCCCTACTGTATATGGGAATACTCATTGGGTTCGATATTGTGGAATTCATAAGATTTAGAAAATGCCATCTGCTACAAAGTTGTCAAAGAGGTCAAAATGAACCTGTCGCAGATCATATTATTTCGGAACTTGGCTTGGCGGAGCTAGTGTAAATGGGAATATTTACTGAGATTTTCATTTTCATTGAGATTGAGAGAGGTCTCGCGATATTTACATTTTATTCTCCCCGCTTTCATTGAAAACATAAACAATGAAAGGAATTTCGGTAAATTTTCACGGATTTTTATTTCATGAAAGCTAAATCTAAATCGAAATCCAGGCACAATATAATCATTTTATCGACTAGTCATCTTTATTTGCACAGATCTATTAAAACTATTCAGGAATATAGATTTCAAAACATAGCAACAATCCCATCATGACTGCTTGTATTGTGACAGGTGACTGGAACCCGCTACATTTTCATTTGGTCTCTTGAAAATGAAAATGCAACTGCTTTCGCTTTCACGTGACGATCACGAAACCTACCAGTACTGATGGTAATACTCTTTGGGTTAGTTATTGTAGAATCCGTACAATTTAGAACGTTGCAAGAACTTTTAGTAGATGTTCTGCCAAATCCCACCAAGCGGCTTATTGACTGACTTGTGTTTTTTTATCGTAAATGTGAAACAGAAATCATTTCATATCAATGCATCCACACATTTGTTGTAAGGTATCCTTAGTTATGGAGTCGTGGGAAATTCAGCACGATTATTAATCAATTAAATCTGCTAAGCGAAAACTTGAATTTCTGGGGTATTCAAGAAAAATAAATGACTTTTCCATAACAAAATTTTGTTCGCTCAATCGATTCTTTAATTTATTCATACTCAATATTTCCAACTTATTGTCTAACCCAATTAGTAGTTCCGAAATAATATGATTTGCGACTTTTTTTGACTGCTTGAACATCTTTGTAGAAGACTGCAACGAATATTCCCATATACACTAGTGCCGCAAAACGGATGAGTTTCGAAATAATATAATCTGCAACAGTTTCATTTTAATTTCTTGAACAACTCTGTAGGAAGCTGCAACTTTCTAAATGTTATGGATTCCAAAATATCATACTTTTATCACCATGAACATCGAGCAAACATCCACGCAATTTGTATGAAAATCACGACATGATCCGACGTTTTGAGGTCCAGAGAAGGCCAATCAGAGATCTCAACTTATCAGACAAATCTTGGAGGACGGGAAAATTTGTGAGCCCCAAAATTGTTCAAATCGACTGACGGACGAGATATGGCGATTTGAAAACAGCATTCCGACTTTTTTCGAGGCTTGGTCGTTCGTGTAAGTAAAACCTATCTCGGTCGGAGGACTGTTAATATGATTCGAAAATACAATTTCACACGTATGTCTAATTTATTATTAGCTTGAGCTTGAGCTTGATTGACTGCTCGTAGTTGCTACTTCATTATGATCAGATCAGCTTGCACAGGGAACCAACAGATGTTTGCTTGGGACTAGCACACATCTTCAATGTACTACAATGTACACATCTTCAATGGTAATCTCATTTGTTAGGTCATACCGGCGCCTGCCACGTCAGAATGCAAGTCAATGTAGGGAAGGGGGAGGGGGGATGCAATCACTCGCCCACTGCAAGCCGAATATACCTCTGCACTTGCCACGAATTCATGCGGAGGTAGAGGTCCGTCTTGGTTAACGAGCTGCCAATGTGATAGGTAGGAGAAGGTAACTGATGGAATTTCTAATCGGATGTAGGAAACGAGCTCTATAAGTTCATTTCCAATTCTAGCAGATTACTGTTAGAATACTCAAGTTGAAGGTATAGGAATAGTAATGGAAACGGTATGGAAGTCCATTTCCAGTTCTAGCGATTGCTAGAACATGATAAATAAAGAGAAAGATACAAAGTAGGAGGATGGAACGGACCTGGGATTGAACCCACGACCTCCTGCGTATGAGGCAGAAGCAGTAGCCATATGACTACTAAGCCCGTTTAATGTCACACGTATGTCTAATTTATTATTACAGCAGAAAAATCTACTTTATCGCAGAGTATAATAATATCGCTTGACTCAATGTGAACGCACTTGAAATTTTGATGAGCTGAACCAATGTTACTGTAGCAGCGACAGCAGCATCCTTGACATTAACAGCCATCGGAACTTACACAGCTATGAAACTAACCTTCGCAAACGCCGGATCGGCCACAGTTGAGCATCTCTTTTGGAGCAGTAGCTCTTTTGATAGTGGAGGAACTAAACCGGTGCACGTTCCAATTATTTACTTTTAACTTGTTTTATTTCATTGCTTCATAATCCTAAATAAAAAATACCACTAAATACGTACAGGGCATCGTTTGCTGCTATTGTCGCGGATACTGTGGGAGTCCCAGGTATTCGGTTCACGCTTTAGTTAGCATCGGTGGCTCTTCTAGACCTTCTATTCCCTGAGTAGATAGTACGAATAAGGGCGTCCTTGTGAAGTTTTTTGTGCTGTAAACTGCATCGTTTATTACGTAATATCTGGGGCTCCGTCACTTTCCCGGTCGACTGGATGCAGGGTCTCTTAGTGAAAAAGTGCCCAAAAAGCGTGACCTGTATGCGACAACTGGCGAGGCATTATTTTGTTGGTTACCGTTCTCAAAGTTCTATGCAAAGTCATCCTAGCCCGGAATCAGGAAAAGATCTATGCGGCTTTCCGGCGGCAACAGGCCGGATTCCATACCGGAATGTCTTGTGTGGACCATATTGTCACGCCCCGTATCATTCTGGAGTAGGTCAACGAATTCCAAGAGTCCCTTTACTTGGTATTCATTGACTAGGAAAAGCTTTCGACCGTCTCAATCACGAGAACATGTGGGGCGCCCTGAGACGCAAGGGAATTCCTGAGGCAATCTTCGGCCTCATCGTGGCACAGTACGAGGCCTTCTCGTGTAGAGTGCTGCACAATGGGGTCTTGGTGTGAGGCAAGGATGTATTCGATCACCGTTACTGTTCCTCATCGTAATCGACGAGATTCTGGTATTTGCGATTGACCGTGAACTAAACTAACTAATTATATTTGCTAATGATCTGCAGTCGACTCTCTACATCTCGTTGTTCTTTATCTCGATATCCCTCTTTATGTCGATGGTTTCCTCGGTCCTTTTATGCCTTTCATTTTGAATCATTCTTTCTGGTATTGCAGCAACTAGTCCATATTGACACAGCATACAACATGGATGGTCTAAAAATTTGCTTGTAAATAGAAAATATGTTCGTAAGACATAACTTCGTTCCTTTATTGATGATGATGATGATGATGATGGTCCCGCCACATACCCCTACAAAGGTTTGAGCTAGACGATTTATCTTTAAGATAATTAATTGAATGATATAATAACAATTTAATCAGATTTGCAAAAAACAAAAACGATCTGATTACCATCACAGATATGAATTACATAACTTTTCATTACTATCCAGCAAAAAAGGTAAATTAAGAAAAAACTGTTGTTTTCATCTACAGATTCTCATAAGCATCGGTAGTGATACTTCGAGTTTATACTAAAATGCAAAACTTGTGATACCTCTCGCACAGATTTCAAAAGTTCCACCAAGAATCGCGTTTCATGTTTATACAAGACCACTTAACGTTTATCACTCGTAAGCATCAATAAAATTAATAATCTAAGTCGTCAACAAAACTAAAACTTGTGTTACCGCTCCGTCGATATCAAAAGTTTCGGTATCAACCACGGAACAAAACTCTACCAGATAGCCCATTACTAATCCGAAGAATCATTCAAACAGTTGAAAATGCGCAAGACTGTACATAAATTTTAAAAATCATCCATATCTGCTTTGCGCGCGCGAGACTCAAACTTTTGTAGACTACACAAAAAAAGGTCAAATTACAATTACGTCAATATATATAAAATCCATCATCATCATCGAGGCGAACAAAACAGTTTATCAGTGCCTCAATAAATAAAAAAAAAAAAAATTCCTTTATTCAATGAAATCATTGGAAATGAATTTATCTATCTGTGCTAAATTTATTATTTTCATTTTTAATTTATAGAATTTGGTGGGGCAATGAGAACGCAAGTCAATACAAGGCCGATAATAGAGAGGGTAATGGCAAAAAAGTCCTTGCAGACCACTTGTACGCCATTGGGTAGGATGAGGATGGGTTGAAGTGAGGCTTGGATTTGGAATCGACTCGACACTAATGCAAAATGCAAGTGGACGCAAAATCGTCAATGATGAAAGCTTAAAACGATTACATCAAGAAATTCTATTACAACGTTTTTCTAATTTTAAAGTTATTTTGTTTGTCAGCTTTATGTGGCCACATTGAAAATGTCAAAGCTTATTGCGTTTAAGTGTTCTATTTTATAAGTTTTATTTATACACAAATAGGACTAATTAATTGATTAATTATTTTAGAGCGTCTTAGGGGAAATGCTACAAGGTTAAAAGACTATTATTCTGCTATTTACTTCCACTATTCACTTTTTATGTATCAACAAACAGATACGTATTTCGTTTCCTACTTGGAAACTTCTTCAGTGTTTTGTTATCGATAACAAAACACTGAAGAAGTTTCCAAGTAGGAAACGAAATACGTATCTGTTTGTTGATACATAAAAAGTGAATAGTGGAAGTAAATGGAAGAATAATAGTCTTTTAACAAATTAATTGCATTTGTTCTGGGGTGTAGGATGCGTTCGTTAAATCACTTTGTTTGCCAAAGTTTTTGTTTCGTCAATGGTTTCAAGCTGTGTCGATACTATCAATATTATCTATCTAATTATTACTATCAATAATATCTATCTAATACAATCAAACGTACGCGGAGCATGTCGTCCAAGTAAACGCTGTTGCAACAGAATCGGAGGGAATTAAGTTCATAAATAGTCAGAGAGGCCTAATGTCTACTAATTTCGTAATATTTTAAAATTATTTTTGTTATTTGTCAAATTTTTGGCCTATTTGGTAGGACAATTCTGCTGCGGGCCTCATGGCCGCTAGCGACTAGCGACGTCAATCGTTTATACGCATAAGCTGTGAAGTGTTTCGATTGCCGCCATGGTAAGAAGGAAACTTCTCGTTAAGCAAAAAAATCTGCACTAGTCCATTGCTGCCGTTATACGCATAACTGTCCCATGCATATAGGAAACTCCATCAAACATGGAACACATATGCGTATTACGGCAGATTGGGTGTTATTTGAATGTCCTATCCGTTGTCTGATGCTAGGTGTAAATTGTTCAGTCTGGTCGAAGACGGTGATTCTGAGTTTTTTTAAACTCAATGTATGTAAGTTATATCTTGTTAAACAGTGGAAACTGTTCGTGTCAAGGTAGTCTAAGACTACTATTTAAAGTATATCCAAAATGGGGTTTCTTGAATCCTGATAATTAAAAACACGTCTACTCAAGTTGGCGTTCAAGGTATAAGAGAACGACTTCAGTGAGCATTTATTGAAGGAAACCGAACATCGTAATTTATCGTTTTTACTCTCTCGCTTCTCAAATATCGTTTCATCTCTGAAAGGGTTTAACCCATTTAATCGATTATAACAATCCTTTTTCCTTTAGAACTGACATAAATTCATTATCAATTTTAATAACATTAAAAATACTCATTTTCGAATTCACTACTTAACATACTTCAGAATGAATTTGTTATAGACTTAGAACGTCAATTGTCTGACAAAATTTACATTTCCTTATTGAGTTTGAAATTATTTAATCCTTAAACTTATACAAAATCGTAATTGTTGATAATCTTAAATTTTACTTTTTCTTATATAATTTAATGCGTATCCCAGGACTCAATGTCAAATTACGACTGTACACATTGCTACTGGGTCTTTCAAACGTTTCAATTTTCTTCATCGACTTTTCTTCTTTTCGATCGCGAAATGCTTCGCGTTCTGATGGGGCTAGTTCTTGTATGCTCTTGTTTCCCTTGCTTGGCATAGTCCTTCCTAGCAGCGATCTCTTCATTCTGGAACCCGAAAACTCTTCCTCAGTGTCAATTGATGCTCGTCGTCGTTTCTGTCTTTGTATTGGCAACCGGATCGTCGACCTGGATTGTCGTGGAACCATGACCTTTAGTTGATTTCGATGTGCATTGCAATTGTGCCTGCCAAAAGAAATTTCAAACACATTAGTTGATATTCTTTTGACATATTTCGCCTCCACCCATCTCTCAATTGCATGCTTGTCATTATTTTTGTACCAAATTTTATCCCCAGCGCTAAATTGAGAAATGGATCTTGAGACGCGTAGCTATAAAATTTATTCTTTTCATTATTAGGTAAAATTTCTGCTCTGTTAGGTGTATCCACAGCGGATGAATCTTTCAAAACTAAACTTTCTTTATAACTACGTCTGGGGTGTAAAAGGTCAACTAAAGTTTTTGGTCTATAGCTCAACAACTTTTCTGATGGAAATCTTTCATCAGATGTAGAACAAGTGTTTCTATAATTTGCTAAAAATATGTTAATCTATCATCATCATCAAGTGATTTCGTCATAGGATCTAAAAGAAATTTTTTCAATACATCTTTTACTAGTCGAACCATTCGCTCCGCTTGTCCGTTGCTACTCGGATTGTACGGAGGACTCTTCATAACCCTTATTCCTTGACGTTCCATAAATGCAACAAAATGACTAGAATTGAATGGTGGCCTCCATCTGTCACTAGAACGTCTGGTAGTCCAAATCTAGAGAAAATAACAGTGAACTTCTTAATAACCTTATTCGCATCCGTTCCGTATTTCATTATCTCCACTTCAAGCCATTTTGTGTGGCTATCTACAACTAACAAATAAACTTTTGATTGGAGAAAAAGAAATCAGCGTGAATGCGACTAAATGGACGATTTGTAGGAATCCACGAAGTACTACAAACCGGTTTTGGAACAACCGACATTTTTATGCATGGTTCGCAATGTTTTATAAACTGCTCTATATCCTTGTTTAAATCAAACCAAAAGAGGGATCGTCGCGCTATCTGTTTCATTTTAATAATACCGTTGTGGTTAGAGTGAAGCAATTTCAAAATATCCTTTCTAAGAGAATTAGGTACAAATACTCGATCCTGGTACATTACACAACCTTCTACTACCTCTAAATCACAACGCAATGAAAATATTTGGCGCCACTCCTTTTCTACTTTTCTAGGCCAGCCATTCTCAATATGATCTGCCACTTTTGAAAGAAATGTATCTGTCTTGGTTTGCCTCGCGATTAATGAGTAGTCCAGAGGGAATTCGCCGAAATAATTTATACTTTTGATACATCCGCTATCCAGCTTTTTAGGAACATTTTGAGCCAATGGGAATCTTGAGCAGAAATCCGCGTTTCCCATTTTGGAAGAAGGCCTGTAGCATATATCAAACTCGTATATTGACATTTCCATTACATATCTTTTGTAATCTTGTTACACATAGCGAATGTTTGCCATCTTTTCCAAAAATGCCTAAAAGCGGCTTATGGTCCGTATAAATCGTAAATTTTTGCCCGAAAAGAAATTTGTGGAATTTTTTTACAGTGCATACTAGCGCCAATGCCTCCAAATGCAAAATAGGGTATGTTTTTTGTGCGGAGTTTAACGAAAAGGATGTGAAACTTATTGGTTTTTCCTTACCATCAATCATGTGAGCTATGACTCCTCCCAAACCATAGCTACATGCATCAGATACCACAATGATTGGTTTTGCAGGGTCATAATATTCAAGAAAATTTGCAGTCAATAAAGCGTTTTTGCTTTCTTCGAAAGTTTGCTGACATTTTTCGCTCCATACAAATTTTGCGTTCTTTTGTAACAAGGCATATAAACAACTCAATTTAGCAGACAAGTGAGGGACAAATTTACCATAAAATTGATCAACCCTAAAAATGCCTTTGAGCTCAGTAGTGTCTGTGGGAACTTTTGCTTTTCAATAGTTGATAACTTTTCTGGTGAAGGAAGAAGTCCTTTTTCAGTAACCAAATGCCTGAGATAAACAAGAGAGTTTACGAAAAATTTACATTTTTTAAATTCACTTTCAAATTAGCTTTTGCAACCGTTCAAGAACCATATACAAATTTGATAAACATTCTTCTATAGTCTCTCCCGCTATCAGCACATCATCTAAATAGCAACGTACATGTTTTAACCCAATTAAAATTTGATCCATCACTTTCTGAAAATGGCGGCACTAGACGATGCACCCTGCGGCAAACGGTTATAAGTATAAAGTCCCTTGATTGTATTTATTACAACAAATTGCTTTGATCTTTCTGAAAGTTTGAGCTGAGTGTACGCTCCCGCTAAATCAAGGCAACAAAACCACTTGCAACCGGCTAAAGACGCAAATATGTCCTGCGCTAGCGGCAGCGGGTAAGTGTTGGGAATAATTTGTTTATTAATTGAGACTTTACAGTCAATTACCATTCTTATCTCATTATCTTTCTTAGGAACAATAACAACAGGAGACGCCCATTCACTAACCTGTATCGGTGTAATAACATTCTGCTTTTCTAGTGAATCCAAATGGTCAACAACTTTTTCCCTTAATTTGAACGGCACATCGTAGGCTTTCCTAAATATAGGTCTATCCTCTCTCAGGACAAGGTCAGCTTCAAATCCTGTGATTGGATATGAAAAATCACCGTCAAAAACTTTTGGAAATCGTGATTGTATGTCTGATTCAATATTACCCACATCGATTTTCGAAATATTTTCTGCATCTTTACTCGTTGCGTTGATTTGTGTAAAATTTCCAAAAGTTTTTCTCCAGCTAGGATAAAAAACATGTATCCAATTTCTGTCGAATAGCGGGACAAAACGACCTGTACAATCAAGTATGATTAAGTTTACTTGATGCTGAGTGTGATTAACCATTACTTTAACTGATATTTCACCGAAAAACTGCTGCCCATCTACCACCATCAAGCGACTGCTGCATTTAGAAACTTTAATGAGAGAAAAATACGTTTTATATACTGCTAAACTAATAACTGTAACTGCGGCACCACAATCTATTTCCATATTAAGTTCAACTCCTTCTACAGACACCTTCACAATATATGGTTCGCTAAAACGACTGCTTGCAATCATCATGCAAGGATAATCATCTTCATAGTATGAATCTCTTATCTGTAATCGCTTGAAATCGTACCTGTTGATCTCTACCGGTGCTTCTTTTACAAAATTCACGTTTTACGATTTTTCAATTTGTAACAGTTGCGCTTTATATGACCTCTTAATTTACAAAAATTGCAAATCACGTTATGATGAGGGTTTTCGCCTTGATATCCACTTCGACCTGAATAGCTAGTTCCCGGCTGATATTCATCGCGTTGCCGTTTGTAATAATCATAACGGTTATGATTATATCGCATACGTTCACCTTCTCTACTCGAGCTTCTACTTCTACTACGAAAACGCCTTTTGTAATTGTTTACATTTTGTCTACCATCTCTTTTCATATCGTTGATATTTGACTGATATCCTAAACGATATTTTACGGAGTTCACCTCCTTCGGATACTCGTCCCGTTCAATTAATTCTTTTGCGCGGCACTTAGCTAACTCAGTCCGAATAACCATCTGCTCAACTTCTTCTAATGTCATATCATCTTTCATCAACAGCTTATGTTTCAGGTCCTGATCTCTCAATCCAAAAACTATTTTATCCTTGATTGCCTCATCTCTGTGTGCGCCAAAACCACAATGACTAGCTAGTAATTTCAAAGCTAACACATAGTTTTCGGCAGGCTCATCAATGCCCTGTACACGAGCATGAAATTTATGCCTATGCATCATGTTGGGTTGCACTTTGTCTAGTCTTTCTTTTAGTTTACCAATCATATCAGCATAATCAATTTCTGCTATTTCAACCCCAGGGTAAATAAGTTCTATTTCATCAAATATAACCGACCCACTCAACGCTAAAAAAAGATTCTTTTTGCTATTGTCTGCAACATTATTCAACTGGTATAGAATATTTATTCGTTTCATATAGTTAGCAAAGCTTGAACCACGCACATAATGGTCAATGCTTCCGATTAACGCAGACATGCTGATGAAAAATATCCGATTGTAAACACCTGATTGAAATAGAATGGCTCAAAATGACTTACTTGATCTCAGTTTCTTACTATCTCGTGTATCTTGCAATCGAATCGGTTGAAGATTACCTCACGATGTTCGTCTCACCAGTGCTTGTCTCACCAGTGCTCGTCTCACCAGTGTTCGTCTCACTGATGCTCGCTTTACTTTCGTTCACTCAACTCTCTTCGACTCTCGTCTCATCGACGCTCACCCTTTCCAGTGTCGGCCTCGCCGGCGGTTGTCACACGTCGACTGTACTCTCTCTTTCACCGACTCTTCTTCTTCCACTCTTTTATTTTCTTTCTATGTTCTCGCTCTTTTGTTAAACTTAATCACCGTTCGCTTGTTTCTGTTACTAACACCACTGAGTTATTTTCGCTATATTCTTCGCTAATCGCTACACTTATTGTTTTATACAACTCACCGTTGCTTCCAACCACTCACTCTCACTGCTTCTTCCAAAATACTTATTCAAAATCTCTTCGACCCCACTTCTACACCTTCAAAATGGCGGACCAAGTGGGATAATGCAACTTCAATGGCCACGTTTCTTCCCACAAACCATGTGGTACAGTTTCTATATAACTTAGTTTCCCGTTTTACTTTTTTTTCACTAATTTTCTTTTTTTACTTTCACCTGGGACAGCTAGTTGTTTAAACTACAATTTCATCCGTTTACAGATTTTTTTCATTCCACTTGTTGGAACACTGAATGTTAAAATTTTTCGCTACACGGCCCTCCTATGCACGCTTCCAGTTTTCACTAGCCGCTACGAAATAGATTAGTTTCTCTTGTTCACAATTGGATCCAACAATTCCACAAATAATTTAATCGGTTTTCACTCGTCGTCCACTTAAAGTATATCCAAAATGGGGTTTCTTAAATCCTGATAATTAAAAACACGTCTACTCAAGTTGGCGTTCAAGGTATA
The DNA here is from genome assembly GCF_024139115.2 of Armigeres subalbatus. NCBI lineage: Eukaryota > Metazoa > Arthropoda > Insecta > Diptera > Culicidae > Armigeres > Armigeres subalbatus. Next base: position 15,978 of record NW_026942448.1, read on the forward strand.
AGAGAACGACTTCAGTGAGCATTTATTGAAGGAAACCGAACATCGTAATTTATCGTTTTTACTCTCTCGCTTCTCAAATATCGTTTCATCTCTGAAAGGGTTTAACCCATTTAATCGATTATAACACTATTATGTTCTACAAAGTAGCTTAATCGATTCCAAACTAACTATTATTATCTATAATGTAATGATTAATTATGAGTCAGCTATAGGATTCACTTTTTGGTGGCCAAGTAAAGCTTCATCACGCCTATTCTCTATCTATTTAAAGCTGTTTTTATAAATCCATGCTAAAAAAATGTTTTTGTTTTGAGTCATCGTCTACCATATAAAAATAACTTTAGTGACTGTGATATCCACTGTAAAACGATAAAACACACGAATTCTTACTTACCGACTTCAATCACATTTTTTTATTTGAAAATAAATATTTTCTTATCATTAAGAATCAAATTGATTATTTTTTACCTATCACGTCCCCGCTCAAGCTATTTGCAAGTAAACTGTACTTTAACAAATAGTTTGACCTTTCTGCGCTGCGAAATATTGATACTTATGCATCCAATTCAAAAATAGTTTTTGATATATTCATCATTTCGCTGAACTGAACAATTTAACCATTATTTGTGGTAGGTAGATAACGTACAATTTGCAATAGTTAGAGTTGCTGCTGTTTGCTAAAATTTTCTACCCATTGGCAACTAATAGTACGTACATTTAATAGTTTTAGGCCCTGCAAGAAGCAGTGTTTTTCAGTATCGACATCGTATCTATTGAAAGGAGTGATCACCTACCTGGGCAGATTACACATTTCGCACGTTGGCAGTTCCCGACTATTGATGAACGTACAATGATTGCAGGTCCAGTTCTGTTCCGCCTCACCGGCTGACACGAATTCCACGTCATTACTCATGCTGGAGCTGTAGCAATCGAAATTGTATCATTATTAGACATGTGCGACTGATAGAAAGAACAGAGGCCAACGATACTCACTCGTCATGGTGTGAACTGGCAGAGATCAATTGTTCCAGAGTTCGCCACACTTCCTGGTTCTTCCACTCAGAGGCGGCGGTCTTATCCTTGTTACGAACAGCCTCTAATAGCGGATCCATTTGCGACTTCATCGGGAGCATATCCATACAATAAAGATAGAATAGCAAATGGAAATCAGACATGGACTGTAAAATAAAAATAAAAACCTTTAGTAACATTCTAATGGGTTGAACAATCACAAACCTCTAAGAAGTCCATCGACCGTGATTTGGCGAGATATTCGCTAAGGGTGGAGAAGTCCTGAATGTGTCCATCGATCATTCGGTTCTCGACCGGGAAGTACTGACTGACATCTTTTCGCTCGTGGAATGTGAACAAAGGAACCATCGGAGTCGATGCGGGCACGTCCACCAAAAGATATTCTACTGGCAGGGGCCGCCCAAGGCGCTGTACTTCATTACCATAGACGTCCTTTTCCTGCAAATATTCAAAAGAAAAGTGGAACGATTGATCAACGGTTTCCATTCTGCTTTTTCACTTAGTATTCCATTCCATTAAGGTGATTATAGAATGAAGCCACAAATCGGCCATTCTGTAAACCACGTGCTATTTCTTGTAATTTTCCAAGAGCACGAATTGAGGGAACAACAACGCTCATGGGGATCACAACATCTGTAGATCCGCATTTTTTACAGGGTGTCCGCAATTTAAACGTACAGATTTCAAAAGTTTGCAAGAGTATAAAAACTAATTCTCTTATCTGATAGAGAAAAGATTATTCTGTCGAATACATAACGTGTTTTTTTTTCAGGAAATGCTTGCCTTTGCAGGAATTCGGCATCCAATGTTTGTTTGGTTTTGTGATTATGCCATTCTCGTGTAGGTATTATTAAACAAATCAATTACCCCATTGAAATAATTATAACACCATCGCTGGTTTTTCATACAAAATGGCCATGTTTGAGGACCAATATCTCGATTTTTAAAGATTGGATTAAGAGCGTTTTTTGCATCCTAGCCTAACATAACCGGAATTTTCAATTAATGATTGTTATTTGTAAGCATGTTTACTGAAAACGCTGTTTCAGATGAAAATAATTATAAAACCGCTCCACTTATATGGAGCCCAATTCGGAAAAAGATGGTTTCAATTCTTTCAAGGTCAGCATTAGTATAGCAGATGCATTTTGTATCTTTTCAAACGTTTGCGGTGAAATATTGAATCATCGGCAAATGTTTTTATGTATAAATTTTAAAATAATTTATCAATTTACACTTTATGTGGTGAACAGCAACAGTGGGTCATCCATTGATGATCGATGGTTTAAGCAGTATTCGAATAGACACTTTTGCGTGGTGTGTTACGGTGTAAGAACTACCACGGTCACATTGTCAGCTACAGGCAAATCCTGACCCAACTAATACCTTTCCCAATATCCAACTCCGTGGTACCTATGAGGGCGTCGCTGAGTTGGGGGCGTCTCGTTAAGTAAGTACTACATCAACACTTCCTTCCCCTCCCAAGTTACGGTGAAGATGAGCGTGGCCAGGAGTAGTAATCCTCATGCTTTTGTGATTTTTATCCTAGATTGAAATCAAGGAGCACACCCATATTGATTTCTGATAGGCGCTGTCCACAAATCACGTAGACCGAAATTTCACTTTTTCAAACCCCCCGTACCCCCTTTCCAAATTTTACAAAACCTCATATGTGATTGGAAATATATGGAAATCAACCACGTTTTAATTAAGCAATTCAGCTATTCAATTCTATTTCCATTAGGGTAAAACGTCCTATCGTTGTGGTATGTCCTAATGTTGCGGTAGTGTTGAAATAGTCCATTGTGGATATAATAACATTAAAAACAATTGTGGATACGCTAAAACTCATCGAATTAACGACTAGAACAGCTTTTGTTTGACAAAATCCCGTTCAAAATTATGAAAAATCAACATTTTTCATTAAAAATTCGAATCCTTTGAGCCTATTATTGCGGTAGTGCTAAGGTCCTATTGTTGTGGTATCCATTTTCATAACAATTGCATGCAATACCGCAACAATAGGACTGACCTTGAAAAAATGTCGCAACAAAAGACAACTGCATCCTATTATTGCGGAAGTTTGTTTTTATTGTGATAAAAACAAATCAACATAAGTTTAACACAATTGACGTAATACTTACGAATCTATATTTAACGAGCAACCTATTCGACTACTGCAATGTGGGAAAAGACCAACAGGTAATTTTTAAACAATTTTCGAAATCGATTTTGTTTTGACACGGTGTTTAACCCCTCTATAATAGGTCGTTTTACCCTATTATTTATTTATTCAGACTAAGGCCGAAGTGGCCTGTGCAGTACATAAGAGTCTTCTCCATTCGGCTCGGTCCATGGCTACTTGTCGCCAACCACGCAGTCTGCGGAGGGTCCGCAAGTCATCTTCCACCTGATCGATCCACCTTGCCCGCTGTGCACCTCGCCTTCTTGTGCCCGTCGGATCGTTGTCGAGAACCATTTTCACCGGGTTACTGCCCGACATTCTGGCTACGTGCCCGGCCCACCGCAGTCGTCCGATTTTCGCGGTGTGAACGATGGATGTTTCTCCCAACAGCTGATGCAACTCGTGGTTCATTCGTCTCCTCCACGTACCGTCCGCCATCTGCACCCCACCATAGATGGTACGCAGCACTTTCCTTTCGAAAACTCCAAGTGCGCGTTGGTTCTCCACGAGCATCGTCCAGGTCTCGTGCCGTAGAGGACTACCGGTCTAATGAGCGTTTTGTAGATTGTCAGTTTGGTACGGCGGCGAACTCTATTCGATCGGAGCGTCTTGCGGAGTCCAAAGTATGTACGATTTCCAGCCACTATGCGTTTCCGAATTTCTCTGCTGGTATCATTTCCATCAGTCACCAGTGAGCCCAAGTACACAAATTCTTCTACCACCTCGATTTCGTCACCACCGATGCAAACTCGCGGTGGATGGCTCACATTGTCTTCTCTTGAACCTCTTCCTATCATGTACTTTGTCTTCGACGTATTGATGACTAGTTCGATCCGCTTAGCTTCCCTCTTCAGTCTGATGTAGGCTTCCGCCATCTTCTCAAAGTTACGTGCCATAATATCTATGTCGTCGGCGAAGCCGAATAGTTGGACGGACTTATTTAAAATAGTAGGGTTTCTTACCCCATTCCCGGCCTAACATGCGTACGACTGCATTATTCAATTGATATTTATGACAGGAAGCAACTTTTCCTGAATTTTGTGGGCTGTATAATACTGCATTGGGGTTCACTTCTGCTTAAAAAATAGCTATTCGTGCTAAATATCGTTCAAGAAAGCTTTTATTTGATTCAAATTAACGAGGTGCAGCACTCATTTCAGTCATAGCGATTTCCATTCGGCATATCACAAAAACCAGTTCCCGGCCTAAGCAAAATTTCACTCAATCTCTCAACATTTCTCTTTCATTCTCTCTCGGGACGGTAGAAAATGCGACGTAAACAAAAATATGCACGTTCCACGACAACAAGATGCCAGATGGTATCATTCATAATCATTTTTATTTGGTTGAGAAGATATATTTACTCATCCAATTTTTTTCCATATACTTAAAAACAATATTTTTTTCACCTTTCGAAATCGAGAAAATTATAAATAACATGATAGCGTCAACATATTAAACAGTTTTCCTATCAACGATGAAGGATCATTTTCATTCTCCTGGCCTTTTGGCAGCACGGTGCGGCTAGAAGTTTTTGGGCCGAGGTGATTTTTTGTTCGGTTTGAGAATACATTTTTAAATGTATTCTAATTATGTTTATATAAGTTCTAGTGATACGTTCTAAAGATTAGATTGAAGTGCGTGTGTGGAGCATTATGGTGTGGTGATTAAAAGCTTGAAGCAATGATTGTAACGAGCACTAGGACGATTTTCAGGTAGGTGTTTATTTGATGATACCGTTTTGTAAAAGTGGAAAGAATCACTCCGGCTCAGTGGTGTGGCATCGGAGAGTGAGATTTTGAAATCTACATTTTTATTTTCTACAATTGGATCAATTAGGAGTAAAACAAGTGATTGAAAGATATTGAATATTGTGAAAAATAAATGGGAGACTTTTTAAAAATTATCAATCATAAACCTACGGCTTCAAAACAGTATAAATCATTAGTTTTCTGTGTAGTGAGCCGGGAACCGGGTCCATAGGCCCAAGTAGTGATTTACCCTACCACTCGTGGTAATCCCTGCTCTTCGTATTACCCCTTCCAAAGCGATATTGAATAGCAGACACGAAAGACCATCACCTTGCCGTAACCCTCTGCGGGTTTCGAAGGGACTCGAGAATGCCCCTGAAACTCGAACTACGCACATCACCCGATCCATCGTCGCTTTGATCAACCGTGTCAGTTTATCCGGAAATCCGTGTTCGTGCATTAGCTACCATAGCTGGTCCCGATCGATTGTATCATATGCGGCTTTGAAGTCGATGAATAGATGATGTTTGGGTACGTTGTATTCGCGGCATTTCTATAGTACTTGGCGAATGGCGAACATCTGGTCCGTGGTGGAGCGTTCGCCCATAAAACCCGCCTGGTACTGCCCCACGAACTCCCTTGCAGTTGGTGCTAGTCGACGGCATAAAATTTGGGAGAGTACCGTCAACTGGGGGAAGATGATCATTTGATGTGTCAAAAGTGCCAAATTTTTTTTTATGAAACGGTAGTCAACAATATTCTCCGTTCAAGTGATGTTACCGCTAGGTAGAAATCCGAGTTTTTCGATTATAATCATGAAAATGTATTTTATGGAAGAAAGAGAGAGATAGTCATAAATGACGCTATTTTTGTTTCAAATATTGACTTTGAAGACTTCTTTACGTAGTAAATTGAACATTCATACAAATAACCTAGTGTATTTTGAGTACTAGGTCATAATAATTTTAGTAGAGCTGTCTTGATCAACTTCACCCCAAACCAGATTACTCAAAAAATGTGTGATAATTTAATTTATTTTAATAAATGCGAATGCATTTCAGAAAACTAAAGTTGTTGATTATTGCAACGCATAGCAGTAAAATGTAAACACACATTGTTATTGCATGTTTTGTCTTAAAAATGATCATCTTCCCCCCAGTTGACGGTACCTTGTAGGCGGCGTTCAGCAATGTGATTGCGCGGTAGTTGCTACAATCCAGCTTATCGCCCTTTTTGTAGATGGGACACACGACACCTTCCATCCACTCCTGCGGCAAAACTTCCTCTTCCCAAATCTTGGTAATGACCAAGTGCAGCGCTCTAGCCAGTGCCTCACCACCGTGTTTAAGTAGCTCTCCTGGTAGTTGATTTGTTGTTCTTCAGCCGGCCAATCTCCTCCTGGATTTCCTGGAGATCCGGAGCCGGTAAAATTATGTCCTGCGCGCGTTCTCCCAGGTCCATTCTATTTCCATGTAAACATTACAACAAAGTTCGTATTTCAAACATAATAGAATCAAACTGAACAAAATCCAACAAAACAAAAATCAAATTGTAACGAAATCAAATTTGATCCTCTGTCCATAACTGAAATCAAATCTCCAATTAATTTAATTACTGTTGAGTTCAATTCCTCTTAGAGGTGTGCACCACCATCGCCGACACTTTTGCATCGGCGCGCCACTTATAAAATCTGTCACGCATCTGACCTATAATTCTCAACGTCGTTTCAAAATTGGGAAAACTGGAGAATTTTCAGAATTTGGAAAAAAAATCGAGTTGAAATTCCGACAATGTCAATTCTACATTCCAATAAGTTTTGCGTGGAAATTTCGTAAAAAATCCCAATAAATAACCTTCAAATACTCTAAACTCTCCGTGATAATTGCGATGCTTTTCTTGAAAATTCTATGCAATATCCCGCTGAATAATCATCTGTTGAAATCCCAAGATTTTTCTTCTAAATTCCATAAATTTCCCCGTTAAAAAACCCCTGAAACTTCGGAATTTTCGAAAGAAATTCTTTGGGCATATAAAAGAAATTCTTTGGAATGTCCATGGGAATCTCTGCAAATTCTAATGCCAATTCTTCGGAATTATTGATTGAAACGCTTTGGAATTTCTAAAGAAATTGTCTGTAATTTCCACGAGAAATTATTTGAATTTCTCACCAAAAACTTGTTGAGTTTCCACAAAAAAATATTTGTAATTTTTGAAAAAAAGCCTTTGTAATTTTCGAGAAATAATTCTAAATTTTCACAGAAAATTATCAGGAATATTAACCTGACTTTTAGAATTTAGAAGGAAATTCTTGGGATTTTTTTTAACTATTCAACGGGATATTGTATGGCATTTTGAAGAAAAGCAATTGGGAAATTCAACGAAATTTGTAATTCGTTTGATTTAGAATTTTTTTTCCAAGGGGGGTCCTTGGAAAAAAAAACTAATTTTGACTAGGAGTCAAAAAAAATCCTTTAAACTAAAAGAGCCACGTTTCGTTTTAATAAGGAAAATTTAATCAAAAATCCATTGACTAATTACCCATTTTACAAAATATCTTATTACCAACCTATTATGCTAAATTTTCATTCGACTAAATGTCCTTTCGACCAAATGCCATTCGACGAACTGTCCCAAAGCACTATTTTATATGTTCACATATAAAAGCGCACTTCATCTTCATGATATCTGTGCCGATTGGTTCACTTGCTGGAAGGTATTCTCTCGCGTAATTAATCATTGTAACCGGTATTCATGCGTTCATGATGGAACTATGTATTTCGAAAACCGCTCTGCGGAATAAGATGAGAACTGCGAGAAATCGCGAGTATTTAGTTGTTAATGGTAGATTGTACCATTCCTCTCTCCATGGGGAATGAAGCATGCGCTATCGAACCTTAAAAGACAGCGTCCTCCTCTGCTAAAACTCACCGGTTCTCTCGATTCAATGACCAAAGCGAACATCATTGGATTGTTTATGTCTCGGTTTATGAGAAGTCAATGTCAATGTTGTTAGTTTTGGGTACCTCTCTCGCCACTAGCCGTTCCGTATATGCATGTATTGCGTTTCAAGGTGATCTTTGCGTGAACACACGCGGCATAATCTACGACGCACGGAAGCCGGGAGTTCATTAGCGCACTTGTGGAGAACGACGACGGCTAACAATGTGAGTAGCACAGTACATTGAACGGAGAATCAATTTATGGATGGAGAATGGTGGTAAGAATTTTCGTCACGACAAAATGATTGACGAGTTTTAATCGAAAGGTATTCATAACTTGTTAATTTTAAAAGGTGCGTATTATTAATAAAGAAATCTTTTACGAAAATAATGTTTAAAAACACTGGTGTGGAATCCACTAGACGTGATTGCATGCCAGTCACCTTTATTGGAACGCTACATTCTCTCTTATGCACGTGTTTCAGCAAACTGATAAACGGATGCTCTGTTTCTTCAAGTGGAGGTTACTGCGGCCGCAGTGCTGCTCGTCATATGAGAATGTTGTCTCAATGTCAGGGGTAATTATACGTTTCTTTTACTCCCCGTTGCTTTGTGATTGTCGTAGTTGATTATGACGATCACAGGTAAGGTTTGTGTCCAAAATAATATGGACAGCCAGATTAGCTGTAACTTATGAGCGAAATAGCTGAAATTTTGAAATGACTATGTAGAATGTTGGAGTACTATTTAACGGAATATAAATTAAAATGTAACTAATTATTGTCACCAAAACAACAAAAGTAGCTTTAATTTTTTTATTCTGTACTCATTGTTTTTAAGATTTAAATTGCTTTCAAGATGTCAAAAACTAAAGCTGCATAATTGTAATATTTACTACTACCTTTCAGATATAAACAATACATTTTAAAGCATGCTGGCTTAAAACGCCATACTTGCATAATCAATGGTAAAAATTCATAATTTAAATTGCACTTAATTGCATTTAACAATTTAATTGTTGAATTTGGTTACTGTTTTTGTTTATAATTTACAACTGTCCACATTATGTCGGATACAAGCCTTAATGGTTCAGGGAAATTTACCCTCATCAGTACTATGTATTGGCATTACTAACAGACAAATCGCGCAACTATTAAATGAGAATGAATCTGCACAAATGAATGTAGGTAGGTACCTGAGGTGGAAATTTTATGGCCTTCGCCAAAAAAGCTAATTTTGTGTGCGCGTGGATGGGCCAACAAATGGGTAGCCTCCACAGGTTAATTACCGGTGGCGGTGTTGGCTGGTGGATTGCTGGAGAGTTGGAGGAAAATGAAAGGATGATGTGTACTGAAATTGGCCAAATGTGGTTTTGCATATCTACATAATGTTTTACTGGCATTGTATGATGTCTGCATGAGCCTCATTAGCAGCGAAAGTATCCTAATGAAACGCAAGGTCATACGAGTTGATTTTTGGTCGGTAACCAAATTTTCGAGAACTCTAGATGCTTGAAAATATATAGGGCGAAATAAGGTGGTTGCTGAACGCAAGCGTTTCAATTTCACGAAAAACTATGCGAACTGTGTAACATTCAATAGTCAATTTATGAATATACTTCCCATAGATGGGATTGTTGTGAAAGGCGTATTAACAACGTGAGAAGACGTATTTAAAAAAACGTTTTAATCCCCGGTACTGGCGGTACTGGCGCCTTTCTCGTGCATTTTAAAATTTATTGAAATAGGTACATAAGATATAACTCCGGAATGCAATGACCAATCTAGCCAAATTTCAGCAGGAAACAATGAAACTGGATTCCACGTCGAATGCAACTTGCTCACCAGGTAGTGCACACGCATAAACAAAACCGCGTTTTTGACGTGTTTCATTGACATTTCAGAATTTCCAAGGTTATCTTTAGATCACCAACGAAAATATAATTATTTCAAGCGTAATCGCTACCCTCATAGTAAACTTGGGTCTACACAAATCAATCGTCTAAGACGAGTTTAGTAACTCCATTTAATTCCACCAATTATTTCGATATCTTTGCAGATACGTATTTCGACCACAACTGTGTGGTCGTCTTCAGTGTCTCGTATCTGACTCGACTTGTCTCGACCAAGTAATATAAAAAAAATATTAAATATTTTTTCCACAAAAATGTTTAATCATTCAGCATTACAATAGTTATACTGTCATTTCAAGCATAAGGTTCCCATATCTGCATGAGTTTGTGTCTATAGGGGCCAGATCAGCACTTTAGGCAGTTTAACTGATCCAAGAACTTCATGAAGAACAGACCTACGGATCAACCAACGTAATGATGAACTTCTCACTTGTGTGTTCTAGCGAAGTAGCCCTATTCTGATAAATAGAAACACGCTTGGCGATTTATAAAGGCTCCCCCAGACCTAAGCGATTCCATCGCCGCGACGGCGACAACTAGTCGCCGCGATTCTATCGTTGGGTCGCTGCTGGCAATATTCTATTTACGCTTCCATACCAGTCTTGCAAAATGTCGTGACCATCACCAGATGATCAGATATGAAAACAAAAACCACCACGCTTTTAAACGATGTTCTTTACTGACAATCACTGCAAGCGCATCGTGACATGTAGAAGCTGACACGTGAGTACCTTAGGTAAGCGTGACACCCAGATTGACAACCACAAGCTGAGAGCCATAAAGAGCATCAGGTCGGTCAGCTGTCAAAAGTGCAGGTGAGCACCGTTATTGATTGATTTTGTTCTCGTTTGATTGGACTGACGTCGTTTTTAATTGATAAATCAATAGATAAATTATTACTACATTTTTCAAAATTCAATCTAGACAATCTTTTGAATAGGGCCAAACTTTGTTTTGCTGAATTTTTTGCTGAACCCATACAAAATGGATATAATCGAAAAAAAAAGTGTTGTATGGGTGACTATCGCAAAATCAGTCAAATTTTCTAATAAAGATATTGGAAACAATTCAAATTGCGCTCTACACTAAAAAAAATCAGTTTTAAAAATTAAAACTCGATTTGCGAAAAAACGCCCTTTTTTATTTGAATGAAATTGTGTCTCACGATAGGTGATTATGTTCCCTACCAACCGTCCATACATCGCAAGCTGGGTACTGTGAAGGAAAAAAAGTTTTTCTAAAAAAAACTTTTTCTTGTCGGAATTATTTACAGTGTATTTTCATCCGTTGCGACCAGTTACGACCTAAACAATATTTTAATATATGGTATAGTTTAAATCCACTGACACACCTTGACACTGAAAAACAAATCAATTCCGCTAAGAAAAATATTTTGTTAGAAAAACTTGTTTCCCTTAAAAGTGTCAAGCTTGCGATGTATGGACGGTTGGTAGGGAACATAATCACCTATCTTGAGACACAATATCATTAAAATCAAAAAAGGCGTGTTTTCGCAAATCGAGTTTTAATTTTTAAAACTGATTTTTTTCAGTGTAGGGCTCAATTTGAATTGTTTCCAATATCTTTACTAGAAACTTTGACTGCTTCATGGCAAATGAGCCTACCAAATAAACGAAAGATTAAAAAAAAACGAATAATTTGACTGATTTTGCGATAGTCACCCATACAACATTTTTTGTAGGATGCGTCATTTTTTAATTGTATCCATTTAAAAAAATCAATAAAAAAAATTTGGCCTTTTTAAAAGATAGTCTGGATCAAATTTGGTAAAACTATGTATGTTTAATTTATTTATTATCAGACTAAGGCCGGAGTGGCCTGTGCTGCACATAAAAGTCTTCTCCATTCAGCTCGATCCATGGCTGCACTTCGCCAACCACGCATTCTGCGGAGGGTCCGCAAATCGTCCTCCACCTGATCGATCCACCTTGTCCGCTGTGCACCTCGCCTTCTTGTTCCCGTCGGATCGTTGTCGAGAACCATTTTCACCGGATTACTGTCCGATATTCTGGCTACATGAGCGCAGGCATACTGCAACGAGGTAGTGGTCGGATTCAATATTCGCACTGCGGTAAGTGCGTACGTTCGTGATGTCGGAGAAGAATTTGCCGTCGATTAGAACGTGCTCGATTTGGTTTTCCGTTACTTGATTAGGTGATTTCCATATGGCCTTGTGGATATTCTTGCGGGGGAAGAAAGTGCTTCGGACTACCATTCCGCGGGAGGCTGCAAAGTTTATGCATCGTTGGCCGTTGTCGTTCGATACGGTATGCAGACTATCCGGTCCGATGACCGGTCTATACCGGTCCGATGACCGGCTGTAACTATGTATGTACTTTTCTTTTTACAGCACCTCTTAAAATATTGAACAAAAAGTCAACATAAACCATAAGAACACTTGAATGTTCCCAAAAGTTCTATTTTGGTTTCATGCATTTTTATTACAGCACAAATCCATTAATTTCTGCTAAGTGGATTATTCCATTGCTGACGAGCGTTGATTTCGAACCAAACACCGCATAGGTCAAGTGATCATCACGATAGTCAAAATGACACGGATATGACACAACATCAGGAAAGTTTTCCTATCATTCATGCTGGTGATCACAGGCAGAAGAAGTGAAGACATGATGAGTGACCCAGCGCTAGTTGCTAAAATGTCACTTTCATGGTGATCTTTACACCAAGCATGTGAGATCCACACTGAGCATCACAATTGAGTACTTGACACATGACCTGGATTTTGTTATTGTCAGGCTTTGTGTGACTTGAACGGTGACACTTTGCAGCACTGAATTCATTTTCAAGGTTTGAGGGTCATACAAGAACTTCTTCAAGAAAAGACCTACAGATCGACTAGCGTAACGATTGACTTTTTTCATACGCATCTACAGGTGAAATACCTTCGTTTTAGCCTATGATAGTACGACGATCGGTTCATTACTATTTTCAAGGTTTATGTAATACAGACCTTGATTGATCCAGCGGCTTTAAGGCAACAATGGTGAAGGTGGCAGGTTTCGATTCGCAGTTTGGTAAGAAGTTTTCTCGACTTCCCTGGGCATGGTGTAGTACCGAATTATGATATGAGAATACAAAAATGGTAACTCATTTGTTTGTTTCGTTTTTACAGTAAACTTGTTGTTTTGCCTGTGGCGTTTTATTTAAATTCATATAGGGGAAAAGACGGCTTTGGCAGGTTTTGTTCTATTATTGGCAGGGGGGATTTTGTCGACCGAATTTTATGAAATTTGGCCACAATATTCTTTGATTTGCAAAGAATGTTTTGGCCAAATTTGAGTATAATCAGTCATAAAAAACCCCTGACAATAATAGAACAAAACCTGTCAAAGCCGTCATTCCCTCTATTTCTCTCTTTAGACTGCGACCAAATAAGGATGAGCTGTATGCGCATGAACTTTCAAAGCTTCCTTTCAAATGGTCACCTCTATGGATTCATTTGAGCAATCTACATTCTGAGCTTCGTTTTCGACGTTCATCAATTGATACCACTCTGGAACCATGAGTTATAAATCAAGTCCAAATCATAAAACTGTATATGCATATGATTTACAATGAATAAATGTATGTCGAACTTTGTGTTTTTGTTACACCTCTCTTCAGTACCGAGTTTAATGAGCGTGATTTTTTTAATTGATACCGGATTTCTTAGATATATATTTACTAAATACTTGAACAAATGTGAGTCTGTATGGTTCGTATCAATTTATTATTATTTATTTACAGTCAGTTTATTGTTCCGCCCTTGGCATTTGTTTCAAATAATTCAATTCAATCGCTTTTTTTGTCTCAAGTGTCGTCTGTATTATTGCCCGTTCTTTTATTTGAAAACCGTTTGGATTTCTTAGTTTCACACATAAATTGCCTAGTTTTGATTAAAGCTTTGTTTTTTTCCCATTGGCGTATTCAAAAGCCTTCTTCTAGGGCTCCTTCTCCAGAAACCTGTTCCATTCTTCATTCTAACTTCATTTCCTCTTCCTTTCCTTCTTCACTTTCTTTTTCGTCGAGAAAATTATGAGAAAAGGTGAAGGCGATGGCACAAATCACCCTAATTGATGTTCCCATCACCGTGCCTTCTGAGCCGAATTTCTGATACCTGATTCCTGAATTACACGACATTATACGTAAAATAAACTGAGGTGCTGAGCCCCCTTAGATCTCGGAGCTAGTTACGAAAATGTATACAATTCAAGCAGTTCCTCAAAATGCAATACCCACCGCTGATTCTAAATAGCGAAGTGCTACTCGACCAAACAGTACAGTTCAGTACATTGAGCATGAGCATGAGCACTATGACCCTATAATTCATAGTTGCTACTCCCTGATTGAATGGAACTTGCGAAATTGTACAGAGAACCCCAGGGAACAGAATTGTTCCCAAACGTTCCAGTGAAGGACGCTCTGAACCTTTTGGAGGATTGGCTACTAGCACAAAGGACGGATACAGCATGGCGAGGAAAAGTAAAGATGTATCTCAAGCTTGCAAGATTATGCATGAATGAGAACTACTTTACATTCCGTGGAAGCTTCTACAAACAAACAAAGGGTGCACCGATGGGAAATCCGCTATCACCGTTTTTGTGCGAATTATTCATGGCGAATTTGGAGGACAACCTAGAGGAACAAGGAGTACTACCCGAGAAATGATGGAGATACGTGGACGACATTTTCAGCATCCCATACACATCAACGGATACAAGGAAAGAACAATACAAGCAATCATCAACAAGAAGCAGAGGAATCTACGGAAAAACGAACTGACAACACTAACACCGATCGATGAACCGCTGAAGAGGGTATCGGTCCCCTATGATCAACACATCACCCACCAGCTACGCCATCGACTGAGGAAATTCGGCATCGATTTAGTATTCTCCAGCAGAAGCAATCAACTGAAGCCTCCATAAAGGATAGAGTAGAAATGTGAAATAAGGCAGGGGTTTATCAAATTAATTGTTCACAGTGTGATAAGGTATATGTAGGTCAAACAAAAAGATCGTTAAATGTAAGGTTCAAAGAACATATTGCAGAAGTAAGTAAAGCTAAGAGGGCAACTGAAAAGGGATTAAATTATGAGTTTAGGCTGAACATGTCTATCAGGAAAATCATTCAATTACGACATCAAACATTAAAATTTCAAGAAATGTACAAACGCGGTTGTTGGATAAAGATCAAGGAAATGGTAGCTCCTGGCTCTTCAAGTTTATACCTAAGCATTAAGAGCAACAAGCGAGTAGAAGTAAGCACCGTAATAAATTGTACCTAGATAAGTACCTAGATAAATTGTTATACCTACGCATAAGTATAAATAGTGTAAGCTGCGATCATTTTCTTCAAATCGAGTCAAGTACGAGACACTGAGGACGACCTTACCGTTGAGATCGAAATTCGTATCTGTCAATGGTGGAATTAAATGTGATTGTACAAACTCGTCTTATGACAAGAGGAAAGAGACAAAATATTAATTAGCTAATCGACCGCACACAACAGATCAAATTACCCAGATCTCGAAAAGGTTCCGCGTCCTGAACGAAACACAATTGATCGCGCACTTATTTTGGTCACTGACTGCACAAAACAGAATAAAAACCGGACCTCGAAAATGGTTATTCATTACTAGCAGAACGTACCCTGCGTTGCTCGGGTTTGTTGGCGTACTAAATGTCAATTTTTAATTTCTTTTGACTTTGCACTCTAGATCAATTTTCGTGCGCTTTTTCTCCCAACTCGCCTGATTATCGGATTACGACATTTTTTTAACTTTCCCCGTCAAAGTTGCAAATTATTGTATGTATAGCACAAAAGGGCCCACAGAAGAGACGAATCGATTAGTGAGGAAATCTTGCAATTCGGTCCATCCGTTAGTGAGTTATATTGCCTCAAAGAAAATGCAAACTTATTTTTATATATAGACATATCACAGAAACAGCTTTTACAAAAAAAACTCCACATTCAGAGTGTTGTCTCCATGACAACAAAAGAGCTCAAATTAGAAATGTCAAAGTTAAATGAAGATATGCGGTATTTCGAAAAACTCCGTTGTAGGTGATTCTTTATCAAATTTTTGCGGAGCTTAGCACTTTCAAAATCTGATGTTGTTGGAAAGCTCCGAACATTTCGTCATTTAAAATAGCTTTCAACGATACGAAACGGAAATGGACTGCCAACAATTAGACTTCTGAAGGGTTCCAGGAAGCTGCCAATTTTACAATTCGTTTTAGCCCTTCCCCACCGGAAAAACAAGACCAATGTACCTAGTATTTACCACACTCAAAATGAAACGGAAAAACCTTCAAATTCGCCTTAAAGAGCTGTGATTTTGTCGATACAGTAAGTAAGATAAAGTAAGAAAAATAATCATAGTGATCAATTGCTCATGGGTGGCCGACGTTTCTAAGCCAAGTTACTCTTTTTACATTCGTATATCATGAGGCTAACACGATGATACTTTTTTATGCCCAGGGAAATCAAGAAAATTTCCTAAACCTGACCGGGAATCGAATCCAGCCACCTTCAGCATGGTCTTGCTTTGTAGCCCCGCATCTAACCGCATAGCTAAGGAAGGCTCCTTTTCACCCTAGAGGGTTTAATTTTAGGATTTTTCTTCTAAAGTTATAGAAGAAAAGTAGTTTTATGGAGTGAATTTTCAAAAGTAATCACCTCCCTAAGTGTGTCAGATCGTTTCGAAGGATACTTGGTGGTCCCCCGAGTTTAATTCCTATTAACTTTACGGCACCAATCTTACTTGTAGGTTGCTAACAAACAATCAAGTAAAATTTGTAACACAAATTCGAAGAATTCGCTACTTTTCTGAACGTTCCACAGATTCCGAAGAATCACCTACTGACCAGACTACCCAGAATCGAAGAGTGACACTTGTGAAAATATAGAATTATGAACTTTCAAACAAAACCACACAGTGAACATCATTCTTTTCTATATGTTCTCCTTCATACCCATCTAGTAAGCCTAATAATGGTCTATGATCAAAAGCTAGTAATAGTTTTAAATGTAATTTCATCGTACAGAATGTAGCGCCGTATACAAATCATGTCGCAAATACTTGAAAAATGCCAATAATGACTCAGCACATATTATATTTACTGGTTTGTAACAGTACAGTTAGCATTTATTATTAGTTAGCTATTATTATTTGAAGAATTCTTCACTTACATATCGAGGTTTTGATTCTCGAAATCCGTTGTTGGTATGATAGAGATCCTTAAAACTATATACCCAACATTTACTAATATGGAGAGGCTGAAACTCCGTCACCCGTACTCGACGAGGTACAAGAAGAACGATAAAGCCGGCATCCGTCGAGATGAGTTTTTTTTCTCCAGCACTTTGCTTTAGGGGGTTCGGATTCTGCGCTCATTCGTTTGTATGTATGTAGACATTGACGTCAATGACTATACTCCAGCGCAAAGCTAAGCTAAATATCTTCCAACACCTACAATACCCATCACAAGAGGAATACGATAGGTACAAGGAACAGAAAAAAAAACACCAAGCGCTCGCTTCAATTCGGCGAACGTACGGAGGCACTGGAGTGAACTAAACGAGTTGTGGTTTGATTATGTTTAGTAGCTCGGCTAGCTACTACCACTCCAAATAATTGTAAAATAATGACAGTAATGTTTTGATTTTATCACCACCATGGTGAATTTTGGGGTGGTAAAATAGGGCATGTGACGAAATCGCAAAATGTATTTTCAATTTTTTATTTCATTTTTGGAAAGGTAAAATGCCTGAACGGTTCCCTTATTTCTAGTGGATACTGCTTGCAGAATCTTTTACAGGTACTCAGAAGTCATTCATATTAAACCACAGGCGGTAAAAGTTATTTCATGAAAATCATTGTTGTTTGCGGTATTTAATTTACCAAAATAAAAAGCACGAGAAAAATTAAAAAAATGGGTTACAATCGGGTCGAAAACGTGATAAATTCGGGAATACACGAAATCGGGTCAACACTGTATTACAGCAGCATTACAAGCTGATCGTGAGTATATTTTTATGTCAATAGTTTGAACACAAAAATAAAGGTTCAGCAAAATATTTAACCCAATAAACTGTTTTCTTTTGCTAAAGAAAACGGATATTTAAGCGACTTTTTTTTTCATTTTATGCCTATCATAGGATTAGTCCAAAAAATGACGGCAAGAAAAAGACTTCTACTCTTGGAGCCTGCATAACCATTAGTGTATGGGTCGTAAACTAAGATAATCCTAGCAATTATTTCGATACCGTCGTCGGGGGTGACAATGGGTCAAATGGGGGTGTGAATGGGTCACTGTTTCAACCACTTAGAATACTTAAAGTTTGGATTGGATGCATCTGAGGGCAAGAAGACTAAAATATAAGAGACCTTTTTGAACGATTTTGCTCTATGACCTCCAGGCTGCCGGTGAAAGCGATGACCCATTCTCACCCCCCAGAACCATTGTCACCCCCGATGGCGGTATTCTTTTTTGCATTTCAAGCTAGCCGTCTTTTTGGAAAACATTTTTTTGGTTTAATCTAGAAGTAGAAGTAGAAAAAACTTATCATTTTCAAAATTATGAACTATTCTATACTATTGTAGTGCAGACATAGTTAATTTGGTGGTCATATGACCACAATTAGTGCTTCATACACAGGAGATCCTGGGTTTAATACCATGCCTGTCCCAGTCTCCTACTTAGTATCTTTGTATCTCAGATAACAATAGCCTCGGCTTGTGCCACATACGAAAATTAGCTACTCGCTTAATTCGATGTTCCTAATAATGCTGAAACAAAAGTCAAGCTATATCAAGTGATATAGAGCTAGTGGTTTGACGTCAATGTTAATACATCTAGTTTTCACTGACATACATACATATACACTGGGATAGTTTTTTATACGGAAACATTTTTTTTTCATTTTCTTGGTCTTCTTCAATTTTGACATAAAATAGGTATATCCTGATTTTTCATTGATTTTTTTTTGCGGATTCTCTCAATGTTTCATCAAATCTGAAGGTCATCATCAATCAAAACCGTCGCGTTAAAAGCGACCTCAGTGTATGACTAGTGATAAAGGTCGTCATTAGATAATCACTTTAGAATTGGCACTCTGCAATTTGCTCAGACAGGATCTTAGATACTTGTCCTTCTTGATCGAATCAGCTTTTTTTCGCATCAAGAAGCCAGCTAAAATACTTCTGCTTGTAGATACAGAAAAAGAGAAGCCAAAGGAGAGATGCTCACACGACGGTATGGGGGTGTTTTTGTTTATAATTTCCTCGATGACTAGCTGTGTAATGCGCGAGGTTGGAAAGATGGATGAACACACCGTAGCGGACTCAACAGATTGGTAATTTGGAAGACGGCTAGTCGTCATCGTCCGGCCGCTGATGTTCCATTGCTGCAGTAGTATTGAATAGCAAGGTGAAGGCGAGAGCACAAAAAATGAACAACTCATAAGCTCAGCTGATGGAACAGCGAGAGAGAGAAGGTTGTTTTGCCATAAATAATGACTGTGGGTTAAAGTACATCAGTCTAGTTTTTTTTTCTACTTTTTGTATATATTTTATAAAAATGTACAAAGGTATGCCAAAGTTTTATACAAATTTTGCAGTGATTACAAACAGAATGGTACAAAAATGTGGCATCCGCTGATTGGACGTAAATAGCATTCCGAAGGCCGATATCAAGATCTGTTTTGGCGACTTCAATGCGAATATCAGATCTGCCAACTCGAACTATCGGAGCATCATGGGACGTCTTGATCTCTGAGAAATGAGCGGGAACGGAGATCTATGGGGGCGTTTCCTTCATTAGTGCTGCCACCTAGAAAAGTTGCGAGAAAAAGTAGATCATGTACATTTGACATGGCATATGCAAAGGATTAAAATGCCTCTATAACGTTATAATTTTTTTAGCCAACGATGTTTAGTTTGTGAGGTTATCAATTCAACAATCTTAAGCATCCCCTGTTCTCAGAGTTCAGCGGTAACAACGACATGATGATCCGGAGAACGCTCTTCCCACACCAAAGGAGCAGAAGCGAAGTTTCCTTTTTACATGCAACAAATTACAGATCTTCTTCTTTTATGGCTCTAGATTCCAACTGGAACTTGGCCTGCCTTTCAACAGTGTTCATTCAGCCTTTCCTCAGTTATTAATTGAAATCTGTTCAATCGGCATTGCATGAATATGGATTTTCTGTGGCAAGTACAATCAGGGTGTCGACTCAAATCTGAGAAAAAAATTCCCTGACTTTCCCTGACTTTCCAGACCATTCCTCGAAAAATTCCAGGGATGTAAAATGTTTTTTTTTATTCCTAGAAGCGTATAAAAATCTCTGCATGTGTAAATCTTTGCAGTCCATATGAGTTCCTGAGCTACTGGAAGCCTAATCACTTCTAGAAACAGAAAATTAAGGATTTGTAGAATATCGTAGGCAATTCTGGTCGATCACAAATATTCAAGTACGCAGAACTTCTGAAAGATTTTCATAATTCACATATTTCCAAAATTAATGTTATAAGTTTTCTGGTGCCTTCATCCACCATTGGGAATTCTCACGGACTCCATGGAGTCGCAATAGACCTTCAATACTACTGACGGACTTCTTCAAATCGTCGAAGTTTTCATTATCTTTCTGGAAATTTGTGTGAAATCTTGTATCTTTTGACACGACTTTTGAACTCTTTCCAAACAATCGTGGAAGCTTCTAGAAAACCTAGCCGTTAAAAAAAATTACGGATTAGGTATTTTCGTGAACTTCGAGGAACCTTCATTAGCTCTCAAGTATACTTACGGAGTAAGAATTCTTATTCACTGTCTGTGGAGTATATGGACTTCTAAAACTAGTTAAGGACTGCTTGAAATCTTCCAGATAATCAAGAATACAATCCCTACAAGCTCACATAAATCTATGCCCAGCAAAACATTGCAACCACCGCAATACATGAAATAATTTGATCTGAACACACTGAGGTCGTTTAATGTTGTCGATTGTGGCCTTCGGTTTAAATAAATCAATGGTCCCATGGAAAAATATAAGAAAAAATAGGTCGTTTTTTTAAGAAGGAGCAAATCAAATGCTAAGAGGAGCTACACCTACTCTATTTATTTTATCGATTTTTAGTTGTTTTCCAAAAATGGTCTTGGAGTTCCAGATTTATTTTATTTAGAGAAAGTTCAACTACTATCAACTAGATGTCAGACAACTGCAACAAGCAATGACACTTAATAATAAACATCAAATAGAGTTTTTTGAATAACTCGTGGAAATCTGTTAGAAGATTCCTTTGCATATTTTTTAAATGAATCCTTTTTACAAAGACATTCAAATCAAACTTGAGTGAATACGATACAACCTACCAAGTTTTAGAGCGGAGCTTTTAAAAAAAAATCTACTGAACATCCATCGAGGAGCTCCAAGATAAAAACTATCAAGACAGCTTTTTTAAATCCTTCGGGATTTTTTTATGTTTCAGTCAAAATTCTGAAGTAATTTCTGGACAAAATTCTCAAAGATCAACCAGAATACTTCCTGATAAAATTGTTTTATAAACATCAAAAACAGCGAATGTAAAATTGAAACATTACTATTGACAACAACATCATCCTCCTCTTGCGTCTGAGCATAGTTATGGAGTATCGAGTAACGTTTAATGTGGTTTCATTGAGACCATCGCCACCTACGTACATCAGGTGGACCATATGATGCTTTAATACACTATCATTATCTCTACATGACCATTCATTAGACCACCTAAGGACGTGAGGATCGATCAATGACTTTATAAGCTCATCATCAAATGGAAGTTCCCGAAATGCTTTTAAAACATTACCTACAGAATCTTGTTTAAGGATTATGCCGATGCTGTAGGTCATCACAGGTTAACAAAGATACTATTCGTGGTTTAAAAAGCTATGGCCTATTTCAGCCATTTGATTCAGTTTCGACTGCTTCCACTAGATAATTTTCAAACATTTGACCGTTACGTTTTCAGCAAAAGCTAGATTTTTTTTCAATATAGTTGGTTACTAGTTTTATAAGGAATGACTCTCACGATTGATGATTAGGTATTCAAACGAACTTTTCGTACTTCTTTTGTTTAATGGGAATATGACTCAAATGCTACTAATAAGGAAAAACTGCAAAAAATTCAAAACGACTCCGACACAAAACCACTGAAACTAAATAATCTAAAATATTGAAGGGGACTATTTGGATCAGGTCTCAACAGTGACCATTTGAGCAACGTGGCTTTGGGACCTATGTTATTGCTTAGTGATGAATAGAAACCAACTCGATTATTATGGGAAACATGAAAAGAGCCCGGAGTAGACTTTTAGTCTAGAGACTACCAACGGCCACACAAAAAATAAGCTTTATAACTTGATGGTGGTTGTCGACTGTAACTGCCTCGGAGTATTGTTTATCGGCTATGAAGTCTGATGAACAGCTAAAACGCTATATTAATTCTTATCCGACGTTTCAGTACCTTTATAGGTCCTTTTTCAATGTATTAGAATTGGTTCAGAGTTTCATTGTCATACGTTTAGTTTATTGCTTGCCTGTTTAAAACATCACAATAAATTTTCTATAGGTATAGGGTTTTGTGATTTTTTCCCTGACCTCAATCAAAATTCCCTGACTTTCCCTGAGATCCAAAATGAAATTCCCTGACTTTCCCTGACTTTCCAGGTTTTTCCAGGTAGTCGACACCCTGACAATGGATACACTAAGCCCAGGGTGTCGAGAATGTTTTCCACCTGAAAACATCCTAGGCCGGACCGAGAATCGAACTCATCATCTCCGAATTGGCAACCCTACGCCCTAACTGGAGACCGATCACAGATGCGAGTCCTCGAAAAATATTTTTATAAGATTTAACCTTATAGAAACAGAAAAAAATATTCGTATTATTCGTTCTATTCAATTGTACACCTCATCCAGATAAATGTCCAGCCAGGAACTGAATCCAAAGGGAGATGAAAAAAATCTCTCACTAAAAGTCAATAACGCAGAGATCTGTTTACTTCGCACAAAACGGACCCTCCTGGAACAACACATAAAGTCAGTCAAAAAATAGTTTGGACATGTGGCTTTCAAAACTTATTGCTAAATTATCTTTGACCCACAGTCTCCAGTGAATAACAGCTTGTCGTGAATAACCATACAAAAAAAAAAAACAAATAAAAAATCATTCTAGGTGTAGTGCGGGTGGCTCCATTATCAGCTCAACCAAGCACTGACTGACTGGGGCATGGAACTACGTGCGGGGACAGAGAATGAATATGACTAGAATTCTCCGCGTGATCTCGCTCGCTTGTTCACCCAGACAGAGCAGCCAGGTTCGGAGGAGACATCGAACGGCCCCAACCGAGAGATTCGCCCACAGATACAGCGAATCGTGTGAACCGTGTAGAAGTAACTGCGGAAAAATTGTGCTGCGCGAAAATCGAAACATTTTTTTGTTGTTATTATATCATCATAACCACATTACACAAATCACAAAACAGCGCAATTGTAACGCGACAGCAAATCGGAAAACATATTGTTCTCTACGACGTGTCGTGGGGTTCGTGTTTTTTCGACGGAAGGGTTTCCAGAAAATTCAGACGGTACTGAGTGCATTTTTATCTGCAGGAAAAGCTGGATTAGCACGAAAATTGCCGGGTTTACTGGCGAAGAAGGAGGCAAGAATGATGACGTTGGTGGCGTAAGTGGGTGGGTGGGAAAATGGCAGAGTTCGGCGGGATTTGCATTGCGAAAAATAGACAT
Organism: Armigeres subalbatus; assembly: GCF_024139115.2. NCBI lineage: Eukaryota > Metazoa > Arthropoda > Insecta > Diptera > Culicidae > Armigeres > Armigeres subalbatus. The sequence continues at coordinate 39,606 of NW_026942448.1, forward strand.
AATCAGATACGAAAATATTGCTTGTATATAGTGGAGAGATAATCTTCGTCGAGTGTTCCAGAAGCGAGTATTAGGGAAGCTGTAGAAGAAAAAAACTTGAGCTAAAATGGCCGTCGAATAGAGTGCGGCTCGAGGGTAGAAAAGGTCGAGTGAGCGATTCAACTTCAATAATAGGGAAAAGTAAAAAAAGCACGGATCTAACTACATATATATATCCAGGACAATATCCTCTTTGGTTGGTGTGTCCTCTGCGGAGGTGTTCATTGAGATGTTGCTTAGAACGGAGCCGCCAACAAACGTGTTCGTTCGTTGATGCGTAGATTCGAAAGCACTTACAGACACGCGCGAAAACAACACTGAAAGTAGGAACGAACCAGCCAAGTAATCGATAATCAATAAAAGGAGACCTCGTAGCCGAAAAAACGGAAATATATGTATAAGCGTCAGAGCACCAAAATACGCATTTAGAATTATCTCGCACACCCCACTACATACAACAGCTGCTCTGTATTTTCGAGGAGAGTCAGCAAAGATTTAACGATACACCGGGATATTGACGACATACATTCAGTGGAGCGATCTTCGTCCCAAGTTAATGTTTACCAATATAATTCATCAGATTTGAACCGTTCCAATAGAATACATTCGAGCGATAGATGCAAACAGAAGCCGTCGATGTTTGAAAGTGAAAATATCCATTCGTCCCCACAGAGCTATTTATTACGCCAAACAATACGAAAACAGAGTGGTAATTACGTCGCTCAATATGCCATCACCGGCCCTTATCAGTTCGTCTCGTCTGTAGAATTGTCGACACATGGAACAACAGAGAAGGCATACTGCAACAGTACCACACCTCTAACTTCTGTTTTAGCAAATAGTGTAACGTCACCCCGGATCCACCGTTCTGCACCCGAATAGTAACCGTGCTAAAATTTTGTTAACGAGTGAAATTTTCACTACTCCATTGGTAGTTTGTTGTGCTCCGAAATTGTCGAACAAAAGTTCCACAATCCATTACTGAAACGTGTCGTATCGATTGTTACCCTTTGCAAAGCAACCGAAACAAACCCACTAGACCATCGAACGGTAAAACAGAAATATATATTAGATTGAAAGATAAGGGAACACCTAAATAATTCAGCACATACTACGCCTCTTGTTCGAGAACGTGGCACATCTAACGATTCGAAAGCCAAGAACAGTGGTTCGGCCGACGGGAAAGTGTGTTAATAACTGTGATATTACGTAAAGTAAGGAAAACTCGAAAGGAAAGCGGAAACTAGAGAAAACCCGTGGAGGTGTGACAAAGAGCAGAAAAAAGCTACAGGCACGAAACACCTTGGAATTTGAGGGCGTCATTTTTTGTTTTGTGCGTTAACAAACCTCGCTGTCGGCCCCAAGGACGTTGAACTAGTTGCTCCCTCGGAAACGGAAACGAATTGACCGAGCGTCGTAGCCTCACAAAAGCAAAGGGTAATTATATGAATAATGTGCTTTTATAGGTTTCGAATATAGGGTACATTGTTTTTCTCCGATTGGGAGGGTTGATGAAAAATTTCCTAGGAATGCGTGCCAAGGATAGCTCGTCTTCACGTTCGAGGATTCGAGTCTAGGATTAAACAAAACAAGGGTAGTCAAACAAGTGTTTGCCCCGCCCACCGTCTTATTTGAATGGAATTATGCTTACAGGTTTCTAGGATGATGAAATGCGATAGCGAACGATGGCAATGAATCAATTACGGACAGTTACCGAATTGTTGTGACCGATGGTTGTGTGATAAGTATATATCGGGGCTTCGGATCTTGGGTTACTCATTAATTACGGTCCTTGTGATAGTGAAACAGGTGTATTGTCGAGGCAATGAACTGATGAGGGATATCTAGGGTAATTACATCATCATTTACCTAGATCTGAACAGCAAAATTTCACAACGTGCACCTTGTGCCAACGTTACGATAACGGAAAGTTGTGGCGAAATCTTTAGTTTTACATCCAGTGAAGACTCTAGAGATCTTAGAAATTATCTCTGGTAAAAGAGAAGTCCAAGCTGCTCACAAACGTCGCTATGAAGCAAACATTGCGCAAGTTTTTACTAATTCGAACGGAACAGGTTAATGGTCCGTTTACAATGACTGAATCATGGATTTTAAATCGAATGCAAAATGTGGATTTTAGAGAATAATCCCTTCCTACGAAAATATATTTATTTGAGTGGGTAGTCATCAAAAAGACTTCTCTATTCCATATGTCCGTTTTATTTTACTTTGTTTTATGCCTCCTGCTGTTGCCTTGGAAACCTTAAGAGGTAGAGGCACGATTACATTTGACGTGTTATTAAGTGGGTACTCAGAACATTTTGAAATAATTTTAGGTTAAAATCCCGCTTTGGATTATTTTTTGGCAATTGTCTTGCAAAACCGGAGAAGTGTCAAGAAGGGCATTTTGAAGATCCTACAATATATTACATGCCTGCATTTGAAACGTAAATGAAAGACAAATGCTCGGAGAACATGATTGGATTGATACCGCGGCTGGGGAGATCATGGAAGGTTCGGTAGAATATTTGTTAAGATTTCCAGGACAATTCGGAGACCTTACAACATCTCATATACCTGGATATGAGACCCAAATGAAAGACAAATACTCGAAAGGCACGATTTGATTGATCCCGCGACTAAGGACACCATGGAAGTTGTGGATGATTCGGTAGACCACTTAATTCAAACTCCAGGACAATTTGGAGATCCTGCAATATTTTATACACCAGGATTTGATATGCAAATGAAAGATAAATGCTCGGAGGATATGATACCGAGGCTGGGGACATAATGGCAGTCATGGTTGATTCGGTAAAATATTTAATTCAAACTCCAGGACAATTTGGAGATCTTACAACATCTCACATGCTAGGATTTAAGATGCAAAAAAAAAACCGGAGAACATAATTATCGTGGAAGTCCTGGCCATTTAATTCAAATTTTAGTACAATCAAAGTTAATTATCTATCTATCTATTAATTATCTATATTAGTCACCTGGAATGGAAATAATGACTATGTCTGAAACTCGATTTGTGCAATAGCACAGCATGTGAAAGATTTGACGTGGGCCAACCCGGCCAACCCCACACTACGGCGCTGGATATTGCCATTTGAACATTTAGTTACAAGATTTTCTGAACGATTCCTAGTGTTATTAGACGTGTTTTGCATGTTGCAGAACCGATTAACATGACTGTAAGTGCCGGTTAGGCAGGCTATTTGAGGGATTATATTCACCTTAATGTGGTCGATGGGTGAATTTGAAGAGGATGAATACCAATATTTTAGGATTATCTAAACAAACAACATATGTACCTATATTCTGGCATTCTAGCAAAATGGTATGAATGATATTTGTTCATGGAAGCATAACAGTTTATTATCAAATTACACGCACATAGATGTCGAAATTTAGATGAAACGCAAAAAGGATCCATAATTCATCTTGCGCTAGCATACCCATTTCATAGGAAAACATTTTTCCAGATGTTTTCACCTCCCCACGTGAACATGTAGCCCAAACAAACGTCTCCCCATTTTCCACGCAAACAGGGAAAACGGGCACGGAAACAAGATAAAACAAATCATCGCGTGTTAGCAGCGTTCTCTCCCTCTCATCGTGCCTACCAAAGATTCGCGTGGGAATTTAATCTCTAACCCCTTTTTGAGATGAGAAGCAGGTGTTCATCTGAGAGCGATGGCGACGCTGCGAGATCTCTAGACGATTACCTCAGTTCACAAGGTCACGGTCACTTGGTGTTTACCCTATAAAACAACATCACAGGTCGGACGAGCATTACACCATGTGTGACGCAGCAGTCCGAGTGAATAAGTTTCCCCCGATGAATTCGGACTTGATGCTCTCCAGCATCATCTGCGTATGTTCGTTCGTGCATACGCCAGCTCCGGTACCAGGAAAATTCGTAGCAACATGGCGCGCGTGTTGGCCATCATTTCATCTCTATATGCGAAACTCAATTCAATACAAGGAAATACATTTGCATGGATGGAAACACGTTGTTTATTTCAGCATTTTCGTCTTGGCTTTTCTGCATTTCGAGAAAGACCTAAAACGCGTTTGCTAAATTTATAAAGTTCCTATGACGACAAAGCGGATGGTGTTCCCCATCCACGCCGTCCGATCACGGCACGGCAAAAAGTATCAGTCATGTTTGTCCAAATAATATATTTTAAAATTTGTGGCAGTCAGCTGAACATTTTAGCCTCGCAGAGACCGCCAAAACAAAGGAAACTGTTGCATAAACGAGAATTTCCACCCCGGTTGTTATTTTTCACGCAGCATCTGTTATCCCTTCGCACACTGACTGGGGAGGTTTTGGTTGGGGGTGAACTGGGCCGGGCGGTGAACAGATGAATAGAGCCGAGGTAACAACATCCTTGCCTTGGTGTGCTCGTCAACTTTCTCTCTCGTTGAGGTCGAGAACATCGATCGGAGGCAGGCACGAAGCGGATGGAAAAATAAGTTGATGGAATGTTTATTTTTTTGGTTCGGGCAAATCCAATTTGTTTTTGCTGAATGCAAAACCGAATTTCTGCTTATTCAGTACCAATTTACCCAACAAGCTTGTTTCATTCATCATTTGTTCAACCTTCTCCACCTTTTTAGTTTGCCGAAACGTCCTAGAGTTCAGAAAAATAGATCTCCAGAAACAACCAAGTTTAAAATGATATATTCTTGTACCAAGTCGTGCCTCACTAGCGAGCGTTCACTTTATTTCGAAGTTCTAAGGCTCCTTAATGGCCCGAACACAATGCTGCGTCATCGCAGACTTCAACTTCATCGCATATGGCCGGATCCATATGCGCTGAAGTTGAAGTCTGCGATGACGCAGCATTGTGTTTGACCCTTAAGTCGTCCTGGAGTTTAGGTCATTAGAAAAATATGCTGGCATACCCTATGACTCGATACGTTCCATTCATTGCTTGCTTAATCTACTTCAGATCTAGGTATGTGGTTAAAAAATGGCAAAAATCCTCGTTGAATTCGTTGATCTTTTGATCTGAACTCAAGGATGTTCAGGAGAGCCATAATAACCAATGTTCATGGTAATCGGGTACCAGGGCCGGATTTAGCCGCAAGGGGGCCCGGGCCGACAGCTTGTGAGGGCCAAAAAATGTACAAAAAAGGTTGGTTTTAATACATAAGATTTGTGGGGGCCCGGCGCCCACAAACTGTATATGTATTGTATACTGTATATAGTAGTATGTTTCGAAATGGACAAATTGATGTGAAATTTGCGAAAAAGAATCAACGTGTCTTGGAAGGACTCGAACCTCAACCTCCTATGTATTCAACAATATCCATAATATATTTGTGAAGAACGGTAGACATGGCTAGATGATTTTGGGATATCCTGGGTGATCCAAACTGTCCTTGAGTTCAGAACTTGCGATCTACAGCCACGACACTAGCTTTTCTCGATACTAGAAACTTGGATATGTATTCAAGCATGTTCATAACATATTCCAGAAGACCAGGAGACATGGTTAGATGGTTTTGGGACATCCTGGGTTATCCAAACCGTCCTTGAATTCAGAACTTGCGATCCACAGCCACAGCAGCAGATTTTCCAGGTAACCGTAAGCATTTAAAAAACTCATATGTGCGACTATAACGCTTTCACAGTGCAAACATGCTTTATACTGGCTTATACTTGTGACACATATATGATATCAATTTCACTGTACAGCATAAAATCATATGTCTGCCACCCAGAATCACGCTGGTATCACGATAGCACGATGATTTCCGTACCCTGCCCTTCGACCGTTGTATTGTACGAAACAGAACATAATTTGTTGTTTGAAATGTCAAATACGCCGTTTGACATATGAAATAAAAACAAACATTTGCATGCTGACTGAGTGAAAATCGTTTTTCTGCAATTCCGGATGATATTTTTCACAACAATGGCAAAATAATTATTCGTAAGCCCATTATTTGCTACAATTTTGCTCTGAAAATGTCTTTCTATTGATTTTTCCAGTTCTTGGGTTGTTTCCGGGAAGATGTACCGTCACTTTTGCATGATATTCAATGGTTTGAGTTCTGTATGTGATTTGCGGGATCTTTGAATTGCCATTAGATTTTTTTATATCTTTATTATTGTGTTTTTTTTTTAATAGTCTTAAGTTCAACACATACTTCTTTAGATGGGAAAAATGTTTTGTACCGTTGTTTTGGACAAATACAAAATTGGATCTATGACCCAATTGAACGGTGCTATCATATGTCTGTCGATAGTAATATAGAGTCTGGCTTATATAGCTTTATATTGACGAAAAGGCGAAACATAGTGCTAGGGGTTTCGTCACCAAAGCTCCAATAAATCGGCACCAACGATTTGGCTCTTTTGAAATGGGCGAAACTGCTTTTGTAAACAAGAGCTTCTCACGTCGCTGGTCCTGAAAAGTTTAGATGATGCAGAAAATATAAAAACTATCTTACGATGTATATTGACCATCCAGGAGCTGTACTGCACATGGTTAAATACATTTAGAAACTTTGAGTGACGAAAAAGCTACTTTCGCAGCTGTAGATTTCAAGTCTCGAAATCAAGGATAGTTTGGATGACTCAGAATATCTCAAAAATATCTTACGATATCCGTAGGCCTCCCAGAAGGTGTAATGGCTATAATTGAATGCAAAGCTTCAATTGAGTACCGGAAAGAGCTTCTAAGTAGCTGTAGATCTAAAGTCCCGAGCTCACGGACAGTTTGGATTGCTCAGAATATCTCGAAACTATCTTACGATACACCCAAGAGGTGTAATGGATATAATTGAATGCATATTGAAGCTTTCAGCACTGGAAAAAGAATTCTTGCAGCTGTAGGTCTCAAATCCCGAACTCAAGGACAGTTAGGATTACCTAGAATATCTCAAAACTATCTTACGATATCCGTTATCCTTCCGGAAGGTGTAATGGATATTATTGAATGCATATTGAAGCTTTGATATCTAAGCCACGATTTTCTTGCAGCAGTAGATCTCATATTCCGAACTCAAGGACGGTTTGGATTGCTCAGAATATCTCAAAACCATCTTACGATATCTGCTGACCACTCAAGATATGTTTTGTATATATCTGAATGCATATTGAAGCTATGAGTACTGAAAAACGATTTTCTTGCAGTTGTAGATCTCAAGTCCCGAACTCAAGAACAGTTTGGATTGCCCAAAATATCTCACAACTATCTTACAACATCTGTCGACCACTCAAGAGATGCACTGGATATAATTTAATGCATATTGAAGCTTCCGGTACAGAAAAAAGATTTTCTTGCAGCTATAGATCTCAAGTCTCGAACTCAAGGACATTCTGGCT
>NW_026942449.1:0-1000 GCF_024139115.2 Armigeres subalbatus
GAACAAAAAAATATCAATTGGAATGAGATTCTTATAAGATAAATTCGACTCTGACTCCATTTTTTGCTTTTGTTTTGCAGTTTTGCAATTTGTTATGCAGTTTCTGAATACCTGATCCTTAAAAAAAGCTAAAAGAAATAATGTTAGTAGAAATCTGTATCAGTTATATGCAAATAAAATTCCTTACCTTCGCAGGGTTACCCTTCCCACCAGCGGAAATTATGAAAACCATTTGTCAAACTATCAAATCAACGCTTCACTGACCCACATAGGAATAATTCGAAAGGGATGCTAGATCGCTTGGAAAAATGGGAGTAAATGGCTTTAATTACGGATCAATTGAAGCTCGCTATAGTTTTGAATTCATTGAATCTAATTGTCATTTTTTCAAATAAACTGCACCGTCCCTTCGACTATCCGGCGTATAATTAATTGTCCGCTGCGCGGCCTTTTGTCTGGCTGCGACAACTCGGGTAATCCACTGTTTTTATCAATTTGCCTGCTTCCATGCACTGATTATTATCCGATTCCAGTATTTGATCAGGTTATTCTATTCACGACTGGGTTCATTACGTAAATTAATAGCTTTTGGTAGATAATTAAAATACAGTGTTTCGAGAAGCGCACAATGTTGAGAACAATGTCGCTTGAGTATCGGCGTAGCAAAGGTCGGTTGGTTTTTGTCTCGTAAATTCAATGATCGCTCCGGATTTTTTTTTCAGATTAATCTGCCTAGTTGTAATGGTGAATTTTTCGTTCATTATAAACAATAATTCAAGCAAAATAGAAATGACAAAATTAAATCTTATGGTAGATTTGCAATTCCCACTTTCCAATGTTAATAATTGTCCCAAAGTATTTAGAATGAATTTAAGTTAGCGAGGAAACGCTGCGTAGGAGACATAATCAATTTGAAAAAAAAAACTATTGACACAGACAAACAAACGTAACACTAGAGAAATTACCATCGACCATGACTTCAACGATCAATTTTAATTTG
>NW_026942450.1:0-12000 GCF_024139115.2 Armigeres subalbatus
GATTTTCTTTAGAGGTATTAAAAACAGCGTTAGCTCACTTTGAGGTTTCAGATACGAATCACTTCGTTCTTTATTTAGCTCATCGTTCAGACCTTCGTCTGCTCGGTCGTCTATCTATCGACCGTCGTTATTCGATTCCGTTAAACGGAGTTACTTACACACTAAGTTTAAATGGATTATGATTGCTCATATTATAAAGGCCTTTTCATTTTACACTCTCAACTGAATACACTTCACGGTCTACAAAAAGGGGAGCAAGCGTAATGTGAACAACTACCGGGGTATCTCATCGCTTAGTTCAGCAGCGAAGCTTTCTGAGCTGGTTGTCGTGGACCCGCTGAATGCCCACTGCAAACAATATCTATGCGCCGACCAACATGGTTTTGCAACTGGACTTTCAACAACCACTAACTTGTTGTGCCTAATGTTGAACGTATCGGATAGCATGATTGCTCGCACTCAAACGGACGTGATTTACACGAATCTGCAGCATTCGATAAGCTGAACCACGAAATTGCAATCGTCCAGCTTGGAATCGGTGGAAATCTCCTCGATAAGTTTTGATCATATCTGACCGGACACCAGCTGGTGGTTGCTTTGGGCGATTGTCGCTCAGATAGTTTCCGCGCTTCGTCTGGTATATCGCACGGCAGCCAGTGGAATGTTCGGTAATTACTTTTGTACGAAAAAAGGAGCCGATCCGGTGTAGTAACTCTCTTCTCAACACGACCATCGACCGAGTGCATTGCGTGAATGATTTGGGAGTTCTTCTAGATTCGCAACTTACATATATATATATATATATATTTACCCAGTACATATCTTTTGTCGTCAAAAAAGCGGTCAGAACGCTTGGTTTTGAATTCAGGGTGTCGAAAAATGTCTCCGACGTACGTTGCTTGACGGAATTCTTTGAGTGAAGAAATTAAAATTTAAAAAAATCACATTAAGAAAAAAAGGCACTCTACTGCCCTATCGTTCGATCGACGTTGGAATACTGGTGGCGGTCTGGTGACCTTACTAAAACAACGGATCGGAGCGCGTCGAATCAATTGTTCGTTTTGCATTGCGTAAACTACCGTGGAGGGACCAATTTCGCCTCCCAAGTCACGAGGACCGCTGCCAGCTGATCGACCTTCTTCCGTTGCGTAGCCGTAGGGACGTAAGCAGAGCACTGACCGTCGCTGATCTTATACAAGAAAGGTGTGCGACCTAATTCCGCCGAACGAGCTATCCGTTGGTTTGATCGTCCGGTGATAAAAGAGGCAAAGCCATGGACTGCTTTCCATTAGTAAATGTTGGAAACCGAACCGTTATACACCAATGCCTGCTGGAAGAGGATTTTCAATTTCTAATATATCTCACCCTCACATTCTCCTTCTTCTCCCACTAAAAAAAAAATTTTAAAAAAACATTAAATTGGGATTTTCATAAACAACTTTCATTATTATTATTGTCTTTATTTTAGAGGGCTTTCATCCCTAGGCTGGCTCACCTCTATCATAAACAACTATTTGCATCGCATTCCCCGTATCCAATATCCGTACTCAATTCCCATATTCAAAATCATCCTAATTCAAATTTGAATTTAAATATTTCAATCCTGCGTTTAATACGATTTTCCAGTCCGATATTCAAATCCAATGTATAAACCCGAAATGCAAAGCCAATATTCATATTTTATGAACAAAGCGTCTATACCAAACCAACATTGGAACGTTTTCGTAATGGAATACCAAAACCAAACATTCATTTAAAATATTCAAGTTTTTTCTTTGATCTTTTCATCTTCAATCGCTATGCATTACAACTGTTTTTTGTAAATTAAGTAATTAATTAAAAGTTTTATTTATTCCTATTATTGCATGATTATGTATCTTGCATCAGTATTTATTTTGTTCATATTCATATCTAATTTTCACAAATAATATCTTAATCCAAGTCCACCTTTCAAATACAATCTCTAGCTTATAAGCAAAAGTTGATTCTAATCTAATATAAATCTCAATATTTGCAACCAAGCCAATTCCAATTTTCAAATTTTGTTACCTCGTCTATTATCAATATCAAATGCTTCATTTAAAACCAATTTTAAAAAATAATTCAAATTAAATTTATCAGTTCAAAACCTACATACAAAAACGCAAATGCATATTTACTGAAAGTAATCCAGCCTTTATTATGAGCCTCCTGACCTTTCAACTATTTCATGTTCATGATCCTCCAGCTGGATTCCTTCTTATTTTTATGCAAATATATCCAACATTGGAATCCAAAACCAATATAATTCTATCCTGCAGATCATATCCAATACAATTTGATTAAGCCAATCAGTCCGACACTCTCAGACACAACACAGTCCGATGGTCTTCCAGAGCACCTTCAACAACACAGGCAGAAAGCTGACGAGAAAACAAATAATTTATTCCGAAAACAAATCATGTTAAATCAAAATCGATAAGAACGAAAAATCATTCAATCTGGTAGAGTAGAGTAGGGTAAGAGTACGTTTTCGATTTTTTGAAGATATAAAAAAAGATAAACTAGCAGCACTGCTTCAGTTTGATAGGTATCCTGACCAACTATTGTCATGTGTAATTGTAAACGATTTGAATAAACAACAAGGGAGATATGAAGATAGTTAATTTTCTGGTCATTTTGCTAAAAATAATTGTGTTTTCGCAACTACAGTCGACTCTCTACATCTCGATGTTCTATATCTCGATATCTCTCCCTATGTCGATGGTTTCCTAAGTCCCTTCAATCTACATACAATTGGGATTTCTACATCTCGATAACCTCCCTATCTCGATATCTCTCTATCTCGATGTGTTCTGATCATATTTTGTTCAGGATTCACTCCCCTTATGTCGATATGTTCAAATTTTTAGGCTACTAGACCATCTTTGGACAATAACAAACACATCAACATCAGGAAACGACATTTGTTTTGTTGTCGTTTTTCATAGCAACGAGCTTTTTTGGATCTAGTACTCAATTCAATTTTTATTTCATTCCTCGATCTCTCCATATCTCGATGGTCCCTTCAATATCGAGATGTGGAGATGCGACTGTAGTATTCCATTGCCATATATGCGTTCAATCAGGTGAACATTGTACCATTTTGATAACCTATTGTATAGAGTACTTTGTGGTGCAGAACATTAATTCGGTTGGTTTTCCAAGAAGTCAAAACCATTAACTCAATAAACTTTGGAGCTGTGGGGTAAACGTACGCAGTAACGGGTGGGGCAAAAGTACGCATGTTAACCTTTAAGTTCTGTTGTCAAACCCGTAACTCTGGCCGAAATAAGACTAGTTCCACAGCGTAAAGGTCCACAACAAAGAAAAAAGGTACAGAAATCGAAAATTATCACAAATTTTCCCTTTAAAGATAAGTCATTTGGTGTTAGAAAGGGCTTAGCGAACAAAGCACTGAAATGAAATAATAAAATTGTATTTGGTATTGTTTTTCACCTCAACATAGTCCGAAAACACAATTTCATCTAAATGATAAACATTTAATCAGAAGAAACATCCATAAATTACGCAACGCTGAGCTGAGGGTTTCGAAATGTATAATGATAATGATTCATAGAATTTTCAGAGGATTCATACAAAAAGTGTAAGATAGCGGAGAGGGGTGATGAAATGGTCAAATTAGTGATTGGAAATTAGTGATTTTTCTTTAAAGAAAATTCCTTTCTTCAAGCTACGGGAAACCTTTTATACTTTTACCTTTGTAGTTTTTTTGTATACATATAATAAAAAGCAAAGTTTTCTCGTATGAAAGTTTATATTTCTAGGACCCCTCCCCCTTTCAGAGATACGTAATCTTTAAACGTTTTATAATATACTAACTGACCCGGCGAACTTTGCTGACCCGGCGATGTCAACTCAGATGAGATGATTTGAAAATATCAATCAAAATGCACGACAAACCATTTCATCGGAGAGATTTTATTTAGATTGTCATTTTTTTTTCAAAAAGAAAGGGATATAAATTAGCAAAAATTGAGCTGTCTGTTCTAGAGTCATGCGCGGTAGTACAAATGCTAATTTTGTTTTATATATATATATAGATGATCAAAATTGAAAAAAATCATGCAAAATTGTACGAAAACCCATTTCAACGAAAAGATTGGGCATTGATCTTTAAAGTATTTCATTTCATCTTAACATTTTTCCTCGTAAATAGAAGAAGAAAAGGGATATAAATTAGCAAAAATTGGGTTGTCTATTCTTGAGTGATGCGCGGTCGTACAAATGCCAACTTTGTTTTATATCTTCTCTTCTATATACATAAAAATGAATTTCTGTCTGTCTGACCCTTATAGACTCGGAAACTACTGAACCGATCGGCGTGAAAATTTGTATGCAGAGGTTTTTAGGGCCGGGGAAGGTTCTTAAGATGGTTTGAGACCCCTCCCTTCTTTGGAAAGGGGGGCTCCCATACAAATGAACCAGTAATTTCTGCATAACTCGAGAATTAATCAGACAATAAATCAATTTTAGACGAAACAAAGTTCGTCGGGTCTGCTAGTATATAATAAAATAATAGATAGAAGAATAGATAGAAGAAGATTTCAATAAACATAAAATAAATGTTATTTACTCTTATTTTTGTTAATATATACTTAAAATACATGATTGGAAAAATGCGTACTCTTACCCCACTCGATGCGCATTCTTACCCCACCGATGGGGTAAGAGTGCGTTTTGAACATGTCTTGCAATAAGGGATCTACTAAAGCGAATTACAATAATTTCAATATGTTGCCACTGGGTAACATATAGGAAGAGTATACGAATCGTCGTCATTGATATGATATGCAAGCTTGCTTCATAAGGGCTACAAAAAGATATTTTAGTTACTAGATAAAGATTGTCGCTTCGGTTCCCTTTGTTCTGCTGTCCGGAACATGTTGGGTATCAAGCTGTCAAATCGTATGGATTTTCCTTCTTTGACATTTAGCTCCCCTATCATCGCCGGCAAAAGATGTTCCGGACAGCGACGACAGCGACAAACTTTATCTTGTAACTAAAACATCTTTTGGGCTACATGATCGATTGAAAACTAAGTGCGTACTCTTCCCCACTCTATTCTACCTTCTACATTACAAGTGGAAACCGATAAGAACACAAATCATTTGCTTCGACGCTCAAATCGATGAGAAAGTCAAATCGATGAGAAAGTCAAATCCAGAGCATCTTCGACGTCACAAGCCAAAACCGATGAGCATATCATTCAGTCCGACGCTTTTTCAGAGCGTCTTCGACACTACTAGTCGAAACCGATGAGCAAATCATTCATTCCGATGCAATCCCGCATTGATGCCCTTCAGAGCGCCTTCGACATCCAAGTCGAAACCGATGGACAAATCATTCAATCTGACGCTCTTCCAGAGAGTCTTCGACACTACAAGTCGAAACCGATAAACAAATCATTCATTCCGACGCTTTCCCAGAGCGTGTTCGACATTACAAGTCGGGACCGATGAGAAAACAAATTATTTATTTCGGCGCTCTTCTCTTCGACATCACAAGTCGAAACCGAAGAATGTCCCTATCATGCCCACATGTACTTACAAAACAATAATTTCCAACCAGGATCAATCTGGCAGGATCACTAAATGTGCGGCCTTATTCCGCCGAAAGCACTGGTTTGATCGCATGTGTGCTTTCTTATCAAGCGTGCAACTCCGGTGGTTGCCCGATGACGAAATAAGCAAAGTCATGGCATGCTATTCACCAGTCAATGTTGGCAACCGAAGCGTTATACGGATTATATTTGCACATCTGTCATCAATGCACGCTGGAAGTGGATTCCCAATTTATAATATATCTCACCCTTACAGAAATTTCGATTGTCCAGACATATCTACCTGGATACCTGGTTGATACACCTATGCATGGCACTGGCATATAGCCTCGGGGTGGTTTTGGACATAAACACCCCCCCTCCCCAAAGACAACTTTTTTTTTATAATTTTTTTTCGGACCTTCTCATATAAAACAAATTTCACCCCCCCCCCCCCCCTAACCCTAGGCCAATTTTCTGGCTACGACACTGCCTGGCGTATTGTAGAGCTCCATAATTGTCGGTCTTGGTGATGTTCCTCCATTCTCCCAGAACGTTCAGGGTCCCCAGGTCCTACTCCACCGCGTGCAGCCAGCGTGTCCGTGGCCTTCCACGAAGTCGCCGGCCCCTATCTGGTTCTCTGTTAAATATTGTTTTCGCTATTCTTACTTTCGACATTCGCACTAAGTGACCAGCCCACTGAAGTCTGCCGTATTTTATACGATTCTCAATGTTTTCTTCTTCTTATACTTTGTATACATGCGTCTGCGCCACACACCATTTTCTAGTTTTCCTCCGAGTATTGTACACAGCACTTTTCGCTCGAAAACCCCGAAAGCTCTCTGGTCCGACTCTTTTATCGTTCATGCTTCATGTCCATAAAGGGGCACTGGTAGAATTAGAGTTTTGTATAGAGCAAATTTCGTTTCCGTCTGCATGCTGCGGAACCTAAGCTGGTTACGTAATCCGTAAAAGGCCCTATTCGCAGCAGTAATACGTCTTTTCACTTCACGGGAAACGTCATTGTCACATTTCACAGGTTTTCCAAGGTAAACAGATTCAACAACTTGAAACACATCCCCATTAAGCACTACCTCAGCACGCTCATTTCTCTTCACTGAATCGTACGCTGCTTTGAAATCAATAAACAGATGGTGAGTCTGCAAGTTGTACTCCCGGAATTGATCAAGGATCATCAGCAGGCTAAACATCAGATCCGTCGTTGATAGGCCCTCACGAAAACCTGCCTGGGGCTGCCCATAAACCACGTAGACTCTTGAGGGGGAGGGAGGGGTTTCGAAAAAGTCTACAGGGTACACCAAAAGTCCACGTAGACTTTTTTTTATAACAATTTATGCAACAGCTTTGTGGGAAGTTCACTTGTTTGAATTTTAAGGTTTTTTTTTGCTGAACTACGGCTTAAAACTATCATGGATTTTATCTGGAAATTCTTCTATGTTAAGCAGGAAAATTATATATAAAAACCTTCGATTTTTTTTTAATTCCCGCTCGGATTTTATTGCAAACTAGTCGACCCGGCAGACGTTGTCCTGCATAGTAGGCGAAAATGCGTGTTGTAAACTGCCCATGCGAAATTTCCATACGATTCATAATTTTAGTTTTCCACGATTTACTCAACCTTACTTGTGGTTTTCGCATGAATAAATATCATATAAACCCGTCGGAAACTATGATGAATGTTTTTGCTGAAGAAATGAAGAAAATCCATCCATCCGTTTTTGAGTTATGCGGATACGAACACAGACCATTTCATTTTTATTATATAGATTCTACTAGAATATCTTTCTATTTTCAGGAATTTCAGAATTCTTCAGAATTTTCACGGGAAATTATGTCGTACTTCAACGGAAAATTTTAGGAATTTACATAGGAAGTATTCTGGAATATCAAAGAAAAGGTCAGTTGAATTTACAATAGAAATTCTTTAAAGCATGTAAAGGGAGTTCTCCGAAATTTCCACGAGAAACCCTTCAGAATTTCAACTGGAGATTTTCTAGGAAGTCCCTGGAAAACTATTCTTAATTTCGGTAATTCTTCGGAATTTTCGCGAGTAATTCTATAGACATATAAGATAAGCGAAACTCTTCGGAATGTCCATGGGAAATTATTAGAAAATTTACGGCAATTTATTCCGGAGTTCTAATGCAATTAAAAACTCTTCGAGTTTCCCCAAATGAAATATTTGCAAAATTTGTTAGAAAGCCTTTATAATTTTCACGTAAATTCTTTCGAAATTTTTACGAGAAATTCACCAAAATTTCGACTGATAATTCTTCATAATTTCCATCGAAAATTATTCGGAAAATTCTTTGGAATGTGGAAATTGCTCCAAATTTGAAACAGAAATTTAAAAATATAGTAGGAAATTCTAAAATTCCACGGAAAATATTTCGAAATGTTTATTTAAACTTAAAATTAACTCGGAAAATATATTTAAATTTTCACTGAAAATTACTAATAACGGAAAAACTTTTGGATTTTAGAAGGAAATTCTTGGGATTTCAATGGATGCTTATGCAAGATATTGTATGGAATTTTTTAAGAAAAGCATCGATTTTTTTTACGGAAAGTTCTTTGGAGTATTATCGGGAAACTTTAAAGGTTATCAATCAGGAAATTCTGGTGGTGGCGCAAGCCTCTACGAGGAATCGAGTTAATCAGGAATTAAATTGGCTTTGAGATTCGGTTTCAGGAGCTATGGACAAAGGATTATATTGATTATTGTTTTGTTGGATTTTGTTCAGTTTAATTTTGTTATGTTTGAAATTCGAATTTTATTGTAAACACTGAAATGGATTTGAATAGCTGAATTGCTTAAAACATGGTTGAACTCCATATTTTTAAAATCGCATATGATTGTTTGTAAAATTTGAAAAGTCTACGTAGACTTCAAAGGGGGTGGGGAGGGGTTTCGGAAAAGTCTACGAAAGTCTACTAGGGGGGACGGGGGGGGGGTTTGAAAATGTGAAATTTCGGTCTACGTGGTTTGTGGGCAGCCCCCCTGGTATTCGCCGACGAAGGACTCCTCAAGCGGTCTCAGTCTGTTAAACAGGATTTTGTGCGCCGAGTTCAGGTGGGTGATCCCTCTGTAATTGGCACACTCTAGTCTGTGCCCTTTCTTATAGATTGGGCATATGAGGCCATCCAACCAGCCAGCAGGCAGTTCTTCATCCTCCCATATTTTCTGGATAATGTGGTGGATTGATTGATGCAGCTGTTCACTTCCGTGTTTGGAAAGCTCGACCGGGATCTCGTCCTTCCCAGCAGCTTTACTGTTCATCAGCTCGTTTAGAGCCTTCTTAACCTCGTTCAGCGTTTGTGGTTCCACAGCTTGACCGTCGCGTTTACCGACTATGTCCATCCTGCTCCTAAATACATCTTAATTTTCACCGTTCAACAAATCTTCGAAGTGCTCTTTCCACCTGATTGCCACCAAAGTCTTGTCTGTCAGCAATTTCCCCTCTCGGTCATTGCACATGGCGGGCACTGGCGCAATCTTATGCCGCGCACCATTGACTGTTGCGTAGAACCTTCGCATATCGTTTCTATCCACGTTCTTGCGCTTCAGCTATCACACTCTCTTCGTGTTGCCTTTTTTTTTTCTGCGGTGGATTCGTTTCTCTTCTGCCCTTGATACACTGTACCGCTCTCTGTTGGAACGGGTACGAGCCACTAGCATTTGACTGCTAGCAAAAATTTTCTCGTCCGTCACTCGCTGGCACTCCTCATCGTACCAACCATTTCGTTGGCGTCGCTGTGCAGTGCCCAACACTTCCTGCGCTGTTGTAGTCACAGCTTCGTGGATATTTTCCCACAATCTGTTGACGTCGCCAGATCCGGTGGCATCTTCTATCCCCTCTTCCAACTTCTGATGTTACTGTTCAGCAACTCGTTCAATTGACAAGCGTTGGATATTGAAACGCATCGTTCTGTTGTTTCGTTAATTCGTGACGCTGGAGAGTCGCGCCCGAATTTTTGCAACTACAAGGTGATCCAAGTCGATGTTCGGACCTCTGAAGGACATTACATCTATAACATCCGAGAAATGTCGTCCATCGACCAGCACGTTGTCTATCTGTGAGCAAGTGTCTACATTCGGATGTTGCCAGGTGTGTTTGCGGATATTCTTACGTGCGAAGTACAGTAGACGTTCGATAACTGCAAGTCATTTAACTGCAATGATTTTTAACTGCAATTCGATAGTTGCAACAGTTTTGCAGTTACTTCAAACTGGTGTCAAACTCAATGACAGCTGCAGTGCGCTGCTCATTTAGATGCACTTTTATTGCACGTTTATTGACGATTATTGACGTCAAATGACAACCGTTTGACGTCTAGAATGCGTTGCAGTGGTCGAACGGCATTCGTTAACTGAAAAGTAAACATTTTGCAGTTATCGAACGGCTACTGTAGGTACTGCTTATTGCTACAGTGACTATAATAACAGTGTCGTCAAGTGTCAAAATTGGAACAGAATCAGCTGTCAGTTCCATACAAATGCGCGTTCCAAACGAGCAGGAGACCTGTCAAAAGTGGAATATGACGTTACTCTTCTTATAGGACTCTACTTATTGCCATCGCTCTAACAGCAGCAGCCTCTTCCGATCTGCGCATTTGCATCCCCGATGACAATCTTTACATCGTGTGTTGGGCGCTCTCCGTAGGCTTTATCATGGCTCTCATATAACTCATCCTTCACGTCATCAGGCTTATCGTTCGTTGGGACATAGATGCTGATCAGGCTATAGTTGAAGAATTTGTCATTCATTCTCAACACGCGAATGCGGTCGCTTATCGGCTTCCACCGGATAACACGCTTCATCTGCTTCCCGATCATTATGAAGCCAACTCCTTGTTCTGATCTGTCACCGCCGCTATAGTAGATGTGGTACTTGAATGAAATGTTCGCTATGGGATTCACCGCCCGGAATTCACGTTCTCCAGTTCTGGGCCACCGTATTTCCTGGATGGCTGCCACACCCACGCCGACCTTCTGCAGCTCACGAGCCAGGAGCCCAACACGTGCGGGTTCATTCAAAGTTCTCACGTTTCATGATCCGACTTTCCAATAGTTGTCCTTTATCCGTTGCCGGGTCTGTTGACGTTGTATAAATCCGTTAGCTCTAGTTTTGCCTTTCTTGGTAGCTGTAGAATCTTCTGTAAGCTACCTTCCCGAGCAAAGCTTGAGAGCAAATCGATAACTAATTTTGTTGTCGTTTGTCACATTAAAAATGGGATTAGCTGATTTGTTTCAATTATCGCGTGATTACTCAGTCAAATGGATGGATTCGTCGATGGATTCTTACAACTAACACCAATGTTAGAGAGTTTGTGGTACAGTCATAAAACAGAATAGATCGACATTTGAAACGGGTGTAACAGTCAAAATCATCTCAGTTATTCTTCTACGTATATAGCTTTGTATGTGCACGAAGAACTGGGACATTTCAGCTGTGACGTCTTTTGCAACCAGACACATTGTTTGCGGTACGTCAAATACTGTTGAAATGGCTGTCGGATAAATGAAACAAGATTATTATTTTTAACACATATTTATTTTAACAATAAGTAAAATCATTGTTCCATACACATTGTAGCGTCCATAAAACTGTTTTCCTCACCTTTGATTAGCTCGCAATTTAAAAAAAAAATCCAAATAGGATGAAAACATGCGAAACTGAAACATTCCTCACAAAGGTAGCATTTATTTGAACGATACACGTTTTAGCGATAGAACAGAAGACTTTCTTCAATGCGCACACATTTTAATTGCAAATAGTTTTCTTTACAGTGATGATCCGTTTTTGGCAACGCGTTTCTTTCTCTCCGAACAATTTTGAATAGCTTCATCACGGCGCCGTTCGCCACAATTTACAACGTGTTTGGTTTATCAGTTAACAAAGAAGACGAATTTCTAAAAACAGAGCATTCCTGTATCTGCATTGGGTTGTAAGTTTCACTTGATTCATAGTTCTAGTTTGTGTTCCGGTATTGTTTTCTATAGTTTTGTATGGTTTCCGAGATTTCGAATCGTTCGTTCAACGAAACAAATCAGGGCACAAAATATATTTATTGATTGTTCGTATTTTATTATTGTAAAATTAACAAAGTTCAATCTTAAAATTAAATATTACTTTTGTAAAACATTGCATATAACGACGACCAGCGTCAGAAAATATACGTGCTTGTAATGGTTCCTTTCTAAAATTCTTCTCAGTTGTATCTCACACACAATTTGAGCTCCGCTAAGTTGGATCGACTAGCAAATGGGATGTCCTTTCAGTCGGGGGCTTAAAATTTGTCCATAAAACATCGTCTATATTTCCGGATATTAGTTAGGGAATTGAAAATACAGAACATATTATCAGCTAGTAGTTAGAATCACTCCTACCGGAAAG
>NW_026942451.1:0-18306 GCF_024139115.2 Armigeres subalbatus
ACTATGTCAATTATTATCCGATTTGGACAAT
This sequence comes from Armigeres subalbatus, assembly GCF_024139115.2. Lineage (NCBI taxonomy): Eukaryota > Metazoa > Arthropoda > Insecta > Diptera > Culicidae > Armigeres > Armigeres subalbatus. The sequence continues at coordinate 32 of NW_026942451.1, forward strand.
TCAGGGATGCCTGAACTAGAAATTTAATGTAGTTTCACCATATGTTCATGGAACCGGGTTCCCCGGGACAATCCATAGGTCCCGGAAGCGGTCAAAGCCATCAATGGTCCATATTATACTCATACCTCGCTTCCTGATAGAAAACCATAAAAAAAACTAACCGTCGAATGGCTAGCTTTGGTGCCAAAACTGTAATGCCCCCTCTACGGGTTCCCCTGGGGCACCCCAGCGACTTCAGAATCAGTCGTTTTGGTTGGTTTTTCATTCTTGACGTAACAGAAGACTTCTGGAATGTAATCATAATGGAAGATTGGTCAAAAAGCTTGATGCAAATGAATTGTGGCCTGGTCCCTTTTAAAACTCCTGATCTGCACCGATTCTAAACAAATGGCCATATCTCACTTGATTCTGGTCCGATTTCGAATTTCAACATATGGTTCCAATCAGAAGAGCCCTACTTTAATTGTGGTTACTAATATTATCCTGTTTTTAACCCTAACTTATCCTAATACCCACCACAAATTTACGGTTACGACTATAACCGGTTCTCCAAGTGGGAAAGAATTTTGCGAAGTACAGGGTATATTTACTCTTTCATGGACCATCTCTCCAAATTGAGAAACCAGGGATCAACACAAGCGCCGCATGGATTGACACGAGAAAACTTAGTTCAAGCGGAAAGAGCACTGTGGCGCCTTGCACAAGAGGAAGTATATTCAGACGAAATAGCGGTTCTACGACACCCGCATAGATCCGATAGCAGCAAGCAGTCAATCGTTGGGAAAAGCAGCGCACTTCGACAACTATCACCGTTTCTGGATCAGTTCGGAGTGGTTCGTATGCAGGGTCGGGGCTGAAGCATCACCTACCGCCACATATGACGCAGCATCCTGTAATCCTGCCAAAGAATCATCGTCTGACTGAACTTTTGATAGACTGGTACCACAGGCGGTTTGGGCACATTAACAACGAAACAGTGGTCAACGAAATTCGTCAGCGTTTTCACATTTCTACTCTTCGAACGATGGTGCGCAAAGTTTCAAGGAAGTGTCGGTGGTGTATCGTTTTATAAATCTACTCCTAGAGGTACCCAGGATGGCGCCTCTTCCAGAAGCTCGTGTGACTCCATTCGTTCGCCCGTTTTCTCTCGTTGGCATTGACTATTTCGGACCATACATGATAAAAATTGGCCGCAGCCAAGTAAAACGGTGGGTCGCTCTCTTTACTTGCTTGGTAGTGAGAGCTGTTCATTTGGAGGTTGCTGCGTCTCTTTCAACGGAGTCATGCAAGCTAGCGCTGAGAAGGTTCATCGCGCGCCGTGGTGCACCTACAAAGATTTACACTGACAACGGTACAAATTTTGTCGGTGCCAGCCGAGAGCTGTCCGCTCAACTAGCGGCATTGAATCAAGAACTAGCAGAGACATTCACGAACACCAATACAGAATGGTTCTTCATCCCCACACATGGGCGGAGCATGGGAAAGAATGGTCAGGGCAGTGAAAACAGCTATGGAGTCGTTAAACCAATGCCGTGCCCCATCAGAAGAAGTGTTCCATACGGTTTTATGCGACGCAGAGTCAACCCGAGTAGAAGGTCATATCAAAATTATATCATCATATGTTATTATGTTACACAAAATTTTTATAACAACATTTGTTAGAAATATGGTGCAGGATGTTGTTAAAATATCTAAATTTCTATCAAAAATTACTCTACTCGAAACAAAAAACTATCAAATTTTGTTACAATTTTATCATAAAAATAACATATTTTGTTAGAAATTTATAACAGAATCAGATACAAAATATACTGTTTACTATGCAGTTACAGGTCTTGATAGGTCTCCAGATTGTGATCAACATTCAGAAATATTAGTTTTTTTTCTGAACAAGAATATTTTTCAAGAACATGAATCTAAGATCATTACAAATTAGACAACTTTTTCAAATCACATCAACGTTTGTGATATCTATGGCAGGAGACTTTGCTACATCTATTTTAATTGCCTACTGTTGGGCAATTCGGTATTAACAATTTTTTAAATCTTATTATGTTAAAATCCTGTTACAACATTTGAAAGATAATGACTACTAAGAACAAAATTGTATCAAAATAAGTTATAAAGATCACAATATGTTAAGATTATGTCTAGTTTTAGTTATGACCTTCTAGTCGGGAATGGTCAATTCCAGACCGTTGACATACGTGCCTCTGGAAACGTCAGATCAAGAAGCGTTAACGCCAAATCACTTCATTCTACTCAGTACAAACGGAGTCGAACAGCCAGAGAAGATACCGGTTAACGAAGGTCAAGCCCTACGAAATGGATGGAATCTGGCGGGAGACTTTACGAACGTCAGTGCTGCATCCGAAAACTTCCACGGGGATGCTGAGTAGATCTGACAGAGCGCTTGTCGTCCGACAGCTCTGACGGTGTCAGCGAAATCAACAATTCCATCAACGAAACGAAACGATGTTGTTAGTTGAAGTGCGGTGATGATGATTATGCAGCCTGTTTTTCTTAGTAATACTAAATATAAACTAAATTGAAATATTCCTAATTGTTACCTAAACTACAAAGTTGAATTATATTAGTGAGTCAACATGCAAAACCTATTCTAAACATAAATAATCAGTGTAAATCTACAACTATTATTTTAGGTTACTTACATGCAGAAATTTTTGTAACTAATCTATATTGAGTGCACTTTAGTTGACTAAATTAGATTCTCATTTCATTTATTTAGTTAACATCTAAACAGATAACGCTAATAACAGATAACGCTCATTTCATTTATTTAGTTAACATCTAAACAGATAACACTGAATCAACAATTTGACGCCACAATGCACGGTTCGAGGCCGCATCTCTCCATCCTCGGATACGCCCCACGCTCGCCAAGTCGTTCTGCACCTGGTCTGCCCATCTCGCTCGCTGCGCTCCACGCCGTCTCGTACCTGCCGGATCGGAAGCGAACACCATCTTTGCAGGGTTGCTGTCCGGCATTCTTGCAACATGTCCTGTCCATCGTACCCTTCCGGCTTTAGCTACCTTCTGGATACTGGGTTCGCCGAAGAGCTGGGCGAGCTCATGGTTCATTCTGCGCCGCCACACACCGTCTTATTGCACACCGCCAAAGATGGTCCTAAGCACCCGTCTCTCGAATACTCCGAGTGCTTGCAAGTCCTCCTCGAGCATTATCCATGCTTCATGTCCGTAGAGGACAACCGGTCTTATAAGCGTCTTGTACATGACACATTTGGTGCGGTGGCGAATCTTTTTTGACCGCAGTTTCTTCTGGAGCCCGTAGTAGGCCCGACTTCCACAGATGATGCGCCTTCGTATTTCACGACTAACGTTGTTGTCAGCCGTTAGCAAGGATCCGAGGTAGACGAATTCCTCGACCACCTCGAAGGTATCCCCGTCTATCCGTAACACTGTTTCCCAGGCGGGCCCTGTCGCGCTCGGTTCTGCCCACAAGCATGTACTTTGTCTTCGATGCATTCACCACCAGTCCAACTTTTGTTGCTTCACGTTTCTGACGGGTGTACAGTTCTGCCACCTTTGCAAATGTTCGGTCGACAATGTCCATGTAATCCGCGAAAAAAAATAAGTTGACTGGATCTGTTGAAAATCGTACCCTGGCTGGTACACCTGGCTCTCCGCAAAACTCCTTCTAGCGCAATGTTGAACAACAGGCACGAAAGTCCACCACCTTGTCTTAGTCCCCGGCGCGATTCGAACGAACTGGAGTGATCGCCCGAAATCTTCACACAGTTTTGCACACCATCCACCGTTGCTTTGATGCGTCCCAAGGAAGCCCATAATTTTCCATAGTTCTCTACGCGGTCTATACTGTCGAATGCTGCCTTGAAATCAATGAACAGATGGTGCGTTGGAACCTAGTATTCGCGGCATTTTGAAGGATTTGCCGTACAGTAAAGATCTGGTCTGTTGTCGAGCGGCCGTCAACGAAGCCGGCTTGATAACTTCCCACAAACTCGTTCACTAATGGTGACAGACGACGGAAGATGATCTGGGATATCACTTTGTAGGCGGCATTAAGGATGGTGATCACTCGAAAGTTCTCACACTCCAGTTTGTCGCCTTTCTTGTAAATGGGGCAAATAACCCTTCCTTCCACTCCTCCGGTAGCTGTTCGGTTTCCCAGATTCTGACTATCAGTTTGTGCAGGCAAGTGGCCAGCTTTTCCGGGCCCATCTTGATGAGCTCAGCTCCGACACCATCCTTACCAGCGGCTTTATTGGTCTTTAGCTGTTGAATGGCATCCTTAACTTCCCTCAAGGTGGGGGCTGGTTGGCTTCCATCGTCCGCTGAACTGACGTAGTCTCTTAGATCTCTTCCGCTGCCTTGACTTTCACCGCCTGTACTCTCAGCGCCATTCAGATATTCCTCGTAGTGCTGCTTCCACCTTTCGATCACCACACGTTCGTCCGTCAAGATGCTCCTTCCTTATCCCGGCACATTTCGGCTCGCGGCACGAAGCCTTTGCGGGATGCGTTGAGCTTCTGGTAGAACTTGCGTGTTTCTTGAGAACAGCACAGCTGTTCCATCTCCTCGCACTCCGCTTCTTCCAGGCGGCGTTTCTTCTCCTGAAAAAGGCGGGTCTGCTGTCTCCGCTTCCGTCTATAACGTTCCACGTTCTGCCGGGTACCTTGCTGCAGCGCGACCGCCCGCGCTGCGTCCTTCTCCTCCAGAATCTGTCTGCACTCTTCGTCGAACCAATCGTTCCGTCGACTTCGACCCATATACCCGACGTTGTTCTCCGCTGCGTCGTTAATGGCTGCTTTGACTGTATTCCAGCAGTCCTCAAGAGGGGCCCCATCGAGCTCACCCTCTTCCGGCAACGCTGCCTCGAGATGCTGCGCATATGCAGTGGCGACATCAGGTTGCTTCAGTCGCTCTAGGTCGTACCGCGGCGGTCGTCGGTACCGAACATTGTTGATGACGGATAGTATTGGGCGCAGTTTAACCATCACCAGAAAGTGGTCAGAGTCGATGTTAGCGCCACGATATGTCCTGACGTAGATAATGTCGGAGAAGTGCCGTCTATTAATCAGAACGTGGTCGATTTGTAATTCTGTCTGCAGTGGTGATCTCCAGGTGTACCGATACGGGAGGCTGTGTTGGAAGTAGGTGCTGCGAATGGCCATATTCTTGGAGGCGGCGAAATCAATTAGTCGTAGGCCGTTTTCGTTCGTCAGCCGGTGAGCGCTGAACTTTCCAATAGTCGGTCTAAACTCCTCCTCTTGGCCAACCTGAGCGTTCAAATCTCCTATGATGATTTTGACGTCGTGGCAGGCAGCTGTCGTACTCACGTTCTACCTGCGCGTAGAATGCGTCTTTATCATCATCAGTGCTTCCGGAGTGTGGGCTATGGACGTTGATTATGCTGAGGTTGAAGAACCGGCCTTTGATCCTCAACCCGCACATTCTTTCATTGATCGGCCACCACCCGATCACGCGCCTTTCATATCTCCCATCACTATGAAAGCTGTTCCCAGCTCGTGTGTGTTGCCGCAGCTCTGGTAGATGGTATGATTACCTCTAAACGTTCGCACCATTGTTCCCTTCCAACAAACCTCCTGCAGCGCTACGATGCCGAATCCACGGTCCTTGAGCACATCGGCGAGTGCTTCCGATGAAGTTGAGAGATTTGCAGTTCCACGAACCGAGTTTCCAATCGCTAGTCCCTTTCCGTCGCAGTGGTCTTCGCCGATGGTTCCGGTCCGTACTCTCTTGTTGATTGTTCGTTGCTTATGATTTTTAAAGGCTGGCTTGCAGGGCCTGACACCAAACCCCCTAAATTTCCGGAGGACCATTCCTCCTTATTTCCGGTGGACCATGGTACACAGTTTCACTTATAGTCCCTCGCTGGCACTCGGACGATGATCAGCCGCCCCTAACATGGAGAACAGACGCTGTTGTGAGCCGATCCTGACATGGAGAACAGAAGCTCAATAAGATTTGCACCTCCGGAAAGGAGCAAACCCCCCCCTTCCCTGTCAGCATACGACCATAGTTCCCACCGGGGTTGGTTACCCGATCTTCCCTAAGGTTGCTCGTATCCCGGCCAGCACCGCGGGGAGGTAAGGATAGGAGTTGCTGGGTAAGAGGCTAAGGACCGCGAGATGGGGTCTATTTTATTCCTTCAGGTACGCGAAGTACCAATGGTATGCTTTACCCAGCATTTGCCGTGCTTAGATTCTATCCTAAACGAATACGAAATCGTAAGTAAAGCTATGATCTTATGATTGAATTGAAGACTAAGACCTTAAAATTATTTTAAAATAGAAATACTGACTGAAGTGATTACTGGACGGTAGCTAGGACGTGGAAACTATAGACTAGAGTCACTAAATTGTGAGTATTGTTGTACGAAAAACTATGAACTTTATAACATTCGTGAATTCATTTTAGCTTTAAAGCATCTTGCCAATAAATCGGGAAATTGCTACGAAGACATTGACTTCTCTTTTTTCTGCGTCGTGTGCCGCGCCAATACCTGGAATATCTCCGGCATCCGAAGGCCATGATCAGTTCCATGAACATATGGTGAAACTACATTAAATTTCTAGTTCAGGCATCCCTTGACCAAATCGGGTAATAATTGACATAGTTACAACACATCTAATTATGCCTAAAATTTGCCTATCCCAGTTATTGTGGACATCACCTGTATAAGACTCATGAAGGAAGGCTTCTGAGCCTCTTGAAAGATTGATTTTTAACCTCTTGGACGAAGGTTTTCAACCCCTTTTCAAAGGATGTTTCCGAGCCTTTTGAAATAGGCTTCTGAGAATAAAAAAAGGCTTACGCGCCTCTTAAAATGAGGCTTCCGAGCTTTTTGAAAGAGCTTTTTAGAAAGGCTAACGAGTCTCTTGAAATAAGGCTTCCAAGCCTCTTGAAAGGAGGTCTCTGAACCATTTGGAAGGAGGCCTCTAAGGCTCATGATAGAAGGCTTCCGAGCCTCTTGAAAGGATGCTTCCGAGCCTCTGGACAGAAGACTTTTGAGAATCTTAAAAGGAGGCTTCCACGCTACTTTAAAGGATGCTTCCGTGCCTCTTGAAAGGAGGTCTCTGAACCATATGGAAAAACAGCCTCTAAAGCTGTTAAAAGGAGGCTTCCGAGCCTTTTGTAAGGAGTGTTTAGAATTTCTTGAAAGGAGGCTTCCCAGCCTCATTGAAGAGAAGCATCCGAGCCTCTTGAAATAAGGCTCTTCAGATTTTTGAAAGGAGACTTATAAGTCTCTTGAAAGAAAGCTTTCGAGCCTCTTAAAAGGGGGATTTCGATCGTCGTGAAGGCTTACGAATTGCTTTAAAAGGGTTCACGACGTTAGGCATAAGGTTGTAGTCGGCGCTGGCCGATGCTCTTTAAAATCGTGCGGCTTAAGCGCCACTCCATTCGGAGACCGCACGACGCGTCTGAATTTGCCCGGTTGAGACTGCCTCAGGGCGAGTCCATTTAAAATACTCCGAAGAGGAGATCGATCCAGCCCGCCTACTGACACCTCAACATAAATCTCAAAACTTCCAAATTATTCCTGTAAAGTGCGGTATGAGATCACGCATACCCTCCAACGTTGCAACCAGCAATGCTACGTTGCACGTTCTCTTTTCATCACTGGTAACTTCAACTAAAGTCCACCAGAGGCGCAACCAACACGGAAGAGAATACGCAAGCAGTCAAATTCCGCCACGCGGAAGACATTCAAACCTAACATTAAACGGCACGGAAGCAACGGGAAACACTTTCTCTCATTAATACTACAACGCAGAACATTTAACGGTAATTCATGGGTTTCATAACAAAGACGGAAATTTATTTTGTATTCTTAAAGGTAGGTATGAGATTTATTCAATGCATGCTTTCAATTCCATCCCCTGTCTGTATTCTACTGTCCTGTCTGTGTGTGCGTTTTTTCTATCTGTCTATTCTAGATATCTACATGTGCTCATACATTGTGTTATCCCATTTCCATTCAGCAATCGACGATGTGACGAACGACGAGAAGCTTCACACCCGGGTGTCTGACAATAGAGGTTGGATGGGACGTTCACGAATTACGTTACGTGCGCACGTTTTATAAGTTCCACATCCAACCTCAAAATTTTATGGACACGTCCAAACGTCCTGACTCAGTCAGTCATCGACCTACGGTCGGCACAAAAAAATCCTCCGAGGCGTCCTCACTGGACGCCCCACTCGATAAAAAAGAGATCGCTTGACTCACCGACTGTTGTTCGCCTACCGGTACTGCTGCGCTCCTGGTAGACGGCGGAAAGCGATCGATGTTCGCAGCGATGAATGGCCGTTGGTGACGTGGCCAATTCACCCACAGGGGGGGGGGGTCGTCGGCCGCTCGGCACTCGCTCTCAGCGACGATGCGTGGCAATTGGCGACCACGATTGGAATTGGGACCAACGTGTAAACGGGTTGGCCCCCTCCGGCGACGGATGCCGGGAATCTTCTGTCCCAACGATGGCGGTGTGACGCAGTTGCCTGAGACAAACGTAGCGGTTGGCTACATGAAGAACAATTAATTACACACAATGCACGGGAAACAACGAGCACGCGGAGCACATTACCTGGACAATTTCTTCGAGAAACGCACAAAACTGACCCTAACGCACACACTACGTTTGTTAAGCAAACTTGGCACTACTTAACAAAATAAATAGAATTAAATTAAGAAAATCTAACACGTTGCTTAACTTATTAACTTACACTTCAACAAGAAACGAATCACGGACAAAAAAGGCGCGACACTTCTGCTTCAGTTGGCGGTTTGGGAGAAATTCATTTTGAAGTCGTTACCCTCAGATTAAGGATGGTGACCTCGGCCGAACAGGAATTCGGCCAGTCTTGCAAAATGTCGTGACCATCACCAGATGATCAGATATGAAAACAAAAACCACCACGCTTTTAAACGATGTTCTTTACTGACAATCACTGCAAGCGCATCGTGACATGTAGAAGCTGACACATGAGTACCTTCGTAAGCGTGACACCCAGATTGACAACCACAAGCTGAGAGCCATAAAGAGCATCAGGTCGGTCAGCTGTCAAAAGCGCAGGTGAGCACCGTTATTGATTGATTTTGTTGTCGTTTGATTGGACTGACGTCGTTTTTAATTGATAAATTGGATAAATCAATAGTTAAATTAAGGGTTCATTAACAAATTACATAACGCTAAAATGGACCTGGGGGCTGAAAACCCCCACCCACCCTCTCGTAACGTATTTTGTATAGGAGGGTTCTGAAATTTGAATGGGCCGTATTTGTGAATGGCTCTAACTAAGTTTTTACCAATTTGATCCAGACTATCTTTTGAAAAAGGCCAAATTTTTTATTGATTTTTCAAATGGATACAATCAAAAAACGACGCATCCTACAAAAAAATGTTATATGGGTGACTATCACAAAATCAGTCAAAGTTTCTAATAAAGATATCGGAAACAATTCAAATTGAGCCCCACACTGAAAAAAAATCAGTTTCAACAGTTTCAAAAATTAAAACTCGATTTGCGAAAAAACGCTTTTTTTTTATTTGTATGAAATTGTGTCTCAAGATAGGTGATTATGTTCCCTACCAACCGTCCATACATCGCAAGCTGGGCACTTTGAAGGAAAAAAAGTTTTTCTAACAAAAACTTTTTCTTGTCGAAATTATTTTCAGTGTATTTTTATCCGTTGCGATTAGTTACGACCTAAATATTGTACTCTGCTTGACTGTACAGGAATATTTAAATATATGTATGTATATGTTAAATCCACTGGCACTCCTTGACACTGAGAAAAAAATCAATTCCGACAAGAAAAAATTTTTGTTAGAAAACCTTTTCTCCCTTAAAATGTCAAGCTTGCGATGTATGGACGGTTGGTAGGGAACATAATCACCTATCTTGAGACACAATTTCATACAAATCAAAAAAAGCGTTTTTCGCAAATCGAGTTTAATTTTTGAAACTGTTGAAACTGATTTTTTCAGTGTAGGGCTCAATTTGAATTGTTTCCGATATCTTTATTAGAAACTTTGACTGATTTTGCGATAGTCATCCATACAACATTTTTGTAGGATGCGTCGTTTTTAATTGTATCCATTTGAAAAAATCAATAAAAAAATTGGCCTTTTTCAAAAGATAGTCTGGATCAAATTTGGAAAAACTATGTATGTACTTTTTCATTTAATAGCACCTCTTAAAATCTTGCACAAAAGTCAATATAAACAATAAGAACACTTAAATGTTCCCAAAAATTCTATTTCGGCTTCATGCATTTTTATCACAGCAAAAATCCATTGATTCCGCTAAGTGGATTATTCCATTGCTGTCGAGCGTTGATTTCGAACCAAACACCGCATAGGTCAAGTGATCATCACGATAGTCAAGATGACATGGATATTGTGGTGACCGCTGTCTTCCATGACGTGGCAATTGGGCGGACTTGGTGGGACTAACTGGACGACTCAGCGAACTGGACGGACTGGACGTACTGGACGGACTGGATGGAATGGACGGACTGGACGGAATAGACGGACTGGAAGAACTTGTTGTGACGGATCCGGACTTCGAACACCAGAACACCAGAGCTTGATGGACAGACGACCTTGACGGACTAACGACTTTGATGGACAGGCCAGACAGACTTGTTGGACTTCCTTAGTGATCGAAGAACACTTCTTTGTTTTACGTTCGTCCTCTACAAACTCTCTCTTAAAACTGATTTCTTCAATTTCTTTCCTGACCCGACTCCTAAGATAATATTGAACTCGTAATTGAGCATTAAGTGATTGCTACGTTTTTTTTAATACTAATCTTATTCTCTACATCTCCCTTTTTGTCTACTCTCTATTCATATACATATTGTATACATAAACATGTCATTGTATTTCGTCGGCTTACGAACTGTTCGTTTAGGTTTCTCTATTTTGGTTGAGCATCCTTCATCCACAGTTCTTGTTGGTTGCTCAGCTGTATCATCCTTCTCTCGGTGTACGTCCCCATAAACTTCTCCGTTTTCAATCTCATCTATTGAAAAAAATGCATATATATATATATTTACAAAAATAATTTCAAATAAAGCTACAAGATACTAATGTTATTGAATGTTATACCCGTTCTATAATCATTCCTTATTTCAAGTTGTAAATCATCCATTCTTGAATTATCTGAATCATGTTCTGTTAGCTCGTACGGTACCAATTTCACATCTTGAATTTTCCTTACGTACTGTACCCCGCGATCGCTTCTTATTACAATTTTTCCTCCTTCTCTTGATATAACTGTGTATCTATCTTGCGAAAACGATGGATCTTTTTTACTTTTCTTCTGGACTGCAACAACAACCTTATCTCCAATTTTTATTTCCGATTCCTTGGCACCTCTGTGATAATCTGCATATTGTTTGCTTATCAGTTTCGCAACGGCATCCTTTTCTCTTATATCTTCTATATCTGGTTCATTTTGACTTTGATTCCCAAAGTGCAGGAAAAATACCCCTATGTTTCCAACCAACTAATAGCTCGAACGGGGTGATTCCCAATCGAGAGTGTTGTTTAGCCGTATTATGTGTGTGAACGTAAATTTGTAGAGCATTTTTGCAATTCTCCTTTTCCTGCTTGGCTGCAGCTATTGCTTTGATCAGCACCGTTCGACTGTGGACTCAAAGGAATGGATTTTCTCACTCGAACACCTTTATTCTGCCAATAATCCACGAATTCTTTGCTCTGGAATGGAGGACCGTTATCGCTTTGAAGCACTAAAGGTAGACCCATACGAAAAATATTCTACTAAGCGCAAGATTGGTACTAGCTGCATCCGTTGACTTCATTTCTACCACAGACAAGTATCTCGAATATGTGTCCACTAGTACTAGAAACTCTCCTGATCCACAAAACGGCAATGACAAAAAATCGACCTGGAGAATTTCCCAAGGTACTTCTGGAAGACGTCGACTAGTCAATGGTACTGGAGGATTTTTTTGGATAATGTAAGGCATGTTTCGCAACTTTTGATAAAAGATTCAACGTCTTTGCCCATTCCTGGCCACCAGAAATATTCACGCATCATTCGCTTCATAGCTGCTGTACCAATATGGCCGCGATGTGCTGTTTGAAGTGACTTCTTCCGTAATAGCTTTGGCAATACGATTTTGTCACCTCTGAAAATTTTTGGGCCCAATGTTAATGGCATGGGATTGAATGGTTACCGCGACATTTTCCGCTAGTTGTTCTTCATCAAAATCACATAATTTAGCAGCTGTTATTACACGCTTAACGTAAGTTGTATCTGCCTCCTCCAAATGCTGTGTTAATGAGCGAAGCTTTTGACGTTGCATCAGAATATAGCTACGTGATCCAAAAAAATTCTCCAAGCGTTTGATAGCATTCAGTACGGACTAGTTACAGGATCGGGCATTCCGTTTATATTAACAGTAGCACTGAACACATCCAGAAGTTTCGGGCCAGCCTTAATTCTAAAAATATTCATTTTAATATGTTCGTCAGCAATACCAATAAGTTCCATCGAGGCTTCTAAAAGATCCTTCCACTGCTCAAAACATTTCTTATCAATTTCTTCATCTCCAATAGCAGATTTACATTCCGATACATTCAATGATGCAACGGATAAGTTGTTCATTGAGGTTTGTAAAGTTGACTCATTCATTCTTAACTGGTTCTCTCGCAAAGTAGAATGTCTGAACTGTAGGTCATCCTCATCAGATTGAAACGGTGAATTTTAAAAAAACGAGTTTTCTGTAGACTCAACTTGTTTTAACTTTTTTGATAAAAATGTATGGCGTTTCTTTTCAGACTTCAAGGCTTTCTCCAAAAGTCGCACCTTTTGTTTCAGGGATTTGGCTTTTCTACTAGAAAGAAAAGAACCAAATAATAGCCTTTATCAACGTTGATTTTATTGAAAATTAATTTCAATTTTCGAGGCCCATAATATTTTTTTTACTTATTTTTCAAATTGTAGATATCACTAATGCTACAGTGATAAAAAAATGTAATTAACTTAATTTTTTAATCATATAATATGGTTTGTGTTCTTTGTGGATTTTTATTTAAATATTGAAATACACTAAATCAGCCAAGGTTCTCATTTTTATTTTGACCCATATCATATGGAACAAACTTTCATTAGTTTCAATTTTCGCAAAAACCTAAAATATCCTGCCACACGATGCACAATGCACAATGCACAAGACTCATTAATCTACACAGAGATTTCCTTTCCAAAAATATAATCCGTTCAGAGACTCACGAACCCACACGGAGGCTTTCTATTATATCCGGTTTTTAAGTCCACTCAGAGATTATGATTCCCACACAGAGGATTAGTAATTAATTTATACTAAAGTCCGCTCAGAGACTCACTAACCCACACAGAGGCTTTCTATTATATCCGGTTTTGAAGTCCACTCAGAGACTATGATTCCCACACAGAGGATTAGTAATTAAGTCATGCCAAAGTCCGCTCAGAGACTCGCTAACCCACACAGAGGTTACTTTTCTAAAAAATAAATCCACTCAGAGACTTACAAACCCACACAGAGGGTTTCTATTATATCTGGTTTTGAAGTCCACTCAGAGACTATAATTCCCACACAGAGGATTAGTAATTAAGTCATGCCAAAGTCCGCTCAGAGACTCGCTAACCCACACAGAGGTTACTTTTCCAAAAAATAAATCCACTCAGAGACTTACAAACCCACACAGAGGCTTTCTATTATATCCGGTTTTGAAGTCCACTCAGAGACTATGATTCCCACACAGAGGATTAGTAATTAAGTCATGCCAAAGTCCGCTCAGAGACTCGCTAACCCACACAGAGGTTACTTTTCCAAAAAATAAATCCACTCAGAGACTTACAAACCCACACAGAGGCTTTCTATTATATCTGGTTTTGAAGTCCACTCAGAGACTATAATTCCCACACAGAGGATTAGTAATTAATTCATACTAAAGTCCGCTCAGAGACTCACTAACCCACACAGAGGCTTTCTATTATATCCGGTTTTTGAAGTCCACTCAGAGACTATGATTCCCACACAGAGGATTAGTAATTAATTCATGCCAAAGTCCGCTCAGAGACTCACTAATCCACACAGAGGTTACCTTTCCAAAAATTAACTCCACTCAGAGAGAATTCACACAAAGGCTTTCTATTATATCTGGTTTTGAAGTCCATGAAGGGACTATGATTCCTACACAAAGGATTAGAAATTAATTCATGCCGAAGTCCGCTCTGGGACTCACAATCCTACATAGAGGTTACCTTCCTGAAATAAGAGGCTTACAAACTCACTCAGAGACTTTCTATGACATATAACTAGTTTTGAAGTCCACTCAGAGACTAGTGAACCTACACTAAGGATTGCTATTCAATACACGAGAGTCCACTCAAAGATCAACTAACCCTCACATAAGACAACTTAAAAAATAATAATGAAAGTTCACCTAACAAATCACTAATTCACATACAGTATAACTTTCTATGGCATATTTATTTTATTTAATTAAATCATAGCTTTTCGCAATTCTCCGCAATATTATAGGGGAACTGTACTGTAATCATTTCATTCAGAAACATATAAACTATAACAAGTTGAGAATACATTGAACAATTCACTCATACACAACACAACTTTTAAACAGTATGTTTTATGTCACACTCGTATCGAATATTTTAGCTAGAACAAATATGTTGTGCTTATCATATGTAAACCACAGGCGAAAAATCAGAATATAGTATTTGAATAATTTTGCACCAAAATACACACAATCATTATGAAACCAATAATTTTGATTTGGAATATATTCATTTCATTGAATTGCTTTGTCGTTTACATATAAACTGTGTCAATTGTGTTTTATCGTCACATATCATGTCATAAGTTGAATACCGTTTAGATTTTTTTTTCACGAAACGCTAATCATTGAATTCACTAGAACTTGAATAATGTAATTAGCAATACGTATAAAGCAAATAAAATTGGAAAACAGAACGGAGAAAATTTTTCATTTCCGCATACAAGAGAAAATTTTCCATGGTAACGCCAAACAAATTTTATAAATTTTCGGAAATTGAAATTTTTCAAATCATAAACGACGTACCACTCTTTCTAGGTACATATTTTTCATATTTTCAAAACTAAAATGTATGTTACTCACTTTTTGGGAGCACTTGCGCCAATGTGGTGACCGCTGTCTTCCATGACGTGGCAATTGGGCGGACTTGGTGGGACTAACTGGACGACTCAGCGAACTGGACGGACTGGACGGACTGGACGGACTGGATGGAATGGACGGACTGGACGGAATAGACGGACTGGAAGAACTTATTGTGACGGATCCGGACTCCGAACACCAGAACATCAGAGCTTGATGGACTAGACGACCTTGACGGACTAACGACTTTGATGGACAGGCCAGACATACTTGTTGGACTTCCTTAGTGATCGAAGAACACTTCTTTGTTTTACGTTCGTCCTCTACAAACTCTCTCTCAAAACTGATTTATTCAATTTCTTTCCTGACCCGACTCCTAAGATAATATTGAACTCGTAATTGAACATTAAGTGATTGCTACGTTTTTTTTTAATGCTAATCTTATTCTCTACAGATATGACAACCACAACATCAGGAAAGCTTTCCTATCATTCATGCTGGTGATCACAGGCAGAAGAAGTGAAGACATGGTGAGTGACCAAGCGCTAGTTGCTAAAATGTCACTTTCATGGTGATCGTTACACCAAGCATGTGAGATCCACATTGAGCATCACAATTGAGTACTTGACACATGACCTGGATTTTGTTATTGTCACGCTTTGCGTGACTTGTACGGTGACACTTTGCAGCACTGAATTCGGCATTTCCCGCGAACTTCATTGAAATAGTTCGGAAGTCTGGAAGCTTACGCTGAGGCGTTCGATAATGTTTCGGGTTCAGCCGCGACCTTTTCTCTCTCAACATCTTCGGCGGATTTCAAATAAACTTGACCTTCGGAGCTGTTGGCTGAGTACTTTAATCACGCAGGCGCTTAATGACGCCGCACTATGATCGTATCGTGCTAGGCTAGATTTTGGCGTGATTCTATTTAAAAGTCTTAAATGATTAGCAATTAATTAATGCTTTATAATCTAAGCCATGGAGGCTACAAGGTCGTTAGACATAGTAAACATTAGGCATAATGGACATTTGGCTTAATTCTGCCTTCTTTATGTCATCGTGCATAATGCCATCGTCTGGTTCAGTGCATGATCTCTCTTGTTTCGGACAGCAGAACGATTGCGCGGTCGGACGAATTATTGTGTTCTGCATTGCGCGGCCGGTAATAAAATTAATCAGTTCAGTGCGTGATCTCTCTTGTTTCGGACAGCAGAACGATTGCGCGGTCGGACGAATTATTGTGTTCTGCATTGCGCGGCCGGTAATAAAATTTATCAGTTCAGTGCGTGATCTCTCTTGTTTCGGACAGCAGAACGATTGCGCGGTCGGACGAATTATTGTGATCTGCATTGCGCGGCCGGTAATAAAATTAATCAGTTCAGTGCGTGATCTCTCTTGTTTCGGACAGCAGAACGATCGCGCGGTCGGACGAATTATTGTGTTCTGCATTGCGCGGCCGGTAATAAAATTTATCAGTTCTGTGCATGATCTCTCTTGTTTCGGACAGCAGAACGATTGCGCGGTCGGACGAATTATTGTGTTCTGCATTGCGCGGCCGGTAATAAAATCTATCAGTTCAGTGCGTGATCTCTCTTGTTTCGGACAGCAGAACGATTGCGCGGTCGGACGAATTATTGTGATCTGCATTGCGCGGCCGGTAATAAAATTAATCATTTCAGTGCGTGATCTCTCTTGTTTCGGACAGCAGAACGATCGCGCGGTCGGACGAATTATTGTGTTCTGCATTGCGCGGCCGGTAATAAAATTTATCAGTTCTGTGCATGATCTCTCTTGTTTCGGACAGCAGAACGATCGCGCGGTCGGACGAATTATTGTGTTCTGCATTGCGCGGCCGGTAATAAAATTAATCAGATCAGTGCGTGATCTCTCTTGTTTCGGACAGCAGAACGATTGCGCGGTCGGACGAATTATTGTGATCTGCATTGCGCGGCCGGTAATAAAATTAATCAGTTCAGTGCGTGATCTCTCTCTTGTTTCGGACAGCAGAACGATCGCGCGGTCGGACGAATTATTGTGTTCTGCATTGCGCGGCCGGTAATAAAATTTATCAGTTCTGTGCATGATCTCTCTTGTTTCGGACAGCAGAACGATCGCGCGGTCGGACGAATTATTGTGTTCTGCATTGCGCGGCCGGCAATAAAATTAATCAGATCAGTGCGTGATCTCTCTTGTTTCCGTCAGCAGAACGATTGCGCGGTCGGACGAATTATTGTGATCTGCATTGCGCGGCCGGTAATAAAATTAATCAGTTCAGTGCGTGATCTCTCTTGTTTCGGACAGCAGAACGATCGCGCGGTCGGACGAATTATTGTGATCTGCATTGCGCGGCCGGTAATAAAATTAATCAGTTCAGTGCGTGATCTCTCTTGTTTCGGACAGCAGAACGATTGCGCGGTCGGACGAATTATTGTGTTCTGCATTGCGCGGCCGGTAATAAAATTTATCAGTTCTGTGCGTGATCTCTCTTGTTTCGAAGCGGGCTTGGTAGTCATATGGCTACTGCTTCTGCCTCATACGCAGGAGGTCGTGGGTTCAATCCCAGTTCCGTTCCATTCTCCTACTTTGTATCTTCCTCTATATTTCTCATACCTTCAACTTGAGTATTCTAACAGTAATCTGCTAGAATTGGAAATGAACTAAAGAGCTCGTTTCCTACATCCAATTAGAAATTCCATCAGTAACCTTCTCCTATCTATCACATTGGCAGCTCGTTAACCAAGACGGACCTCTGCCCCTCCAACCTAACCCAGAAATTCCAACAAATTCCGCATGAACTCGTGGCAAGTGCAGAGGTATATTCGGCTTGCAGCGGGCGAGTGATTGCATCATCATTTCCTCCCCTTCCCTACATTGACTTGCATTCTGACGTGGCAGGCGCCAGTATGACCTAACAAATGAGATCACCAGTACTTGTACATTGAAGATGTGTGCTAGTCCCAAGCAAACATCTGTTGGTTCCCTGTGCAAGAACAGCTGATCTGGTCATAATGGAGTAGCAACTACGAGCAGTCAATCAAGCTCAAGCTCAAGCTCAAGCTCGTGCATAATGCCATC
>NW_026942452.1:0-12000 GCF_024139115.2 Armigeres subalbatus
ATCAAGGAAGCAGTTGGGATCATCCAGGGAAAAAAATCATATGTACGTGGAAACATAGAGAGAAATGCTTGGAAGAGCGTGCGACTGCAGCAGCGTTAGAAAGATTGAATACTATATATAATAGCCCTGTTTGTCTGTCCGGTGACTAGCCAACCAGACGCAGCACGCGGGAAAATTCTCACAAAAAAATAAAATATTTGACACTTCAATTCTTTTTCACTATCAGATGCAGAAAACAAAACCAGTTACAACCTTAGACAACCAGACACAGCATTTGGTAAAAAAAAATCACAGACAAAAGACGTTGAAAATTTTGATTGAAAAAAAAAAAACACTTGCCATGGGCGCTACTGCGTCCACAAATGAACTAGTTACTTAATAATATACTACTTTTGACAGCCATGAAAGCAAATTGTTTATTGAACTGACGTGTATTTTGTCTTTCGTTGCGTTGAAGTCTTTACCATTCAGCATCTCTAGTATGCTGCATTTATGACCTCTGGCGGTTGTGTCATGCGATTCTTGTAGAAGGTGGAAAAGGTGGATTTGAAAGCCATATTATTTTTTTTAGTACAGATTGGGAATCATTGGATGGAGTAGAATTCCAATCTTATTTTACTGAAATCGGGAACTTTAATATTCAAGAGTAAATAATGACATCAACCATATTTTATTCATTTTATTTATTTAGCTTACGTCTAAACAGATAACACTGAATCAACAATTTGACGCCGCACCAGAGTTCTGGAAATGATGGGCCACCAGCATTTTTGGCGTGATTGGTTCATTTATATTTGGCGTCAGTGTATAAACTATTTTTGGAGGGGATAATCAGTCTGGCGATAAATCAATTTTAGAAGAAAACGAAAAAAAATTGCATTCTATCTTCTGTAGTAATTTATAAAAAAAAGTATCTAGGAAGTTTTTGGAATATTTTTTACAAAAACTTCCTAATCCTTAAACTCCTGAAAATATCCGAAGAAGAATGACAATGGATAGACTGTAATCGCGACATCATTTTTTTTTTCCTGTTCGAGTGTGCCACTGCGACCAATTATTAGATCTATTGTAGCGTTACCCGTATCCTTAGTGACATATCGTATCCTCGCGACATCATAGTCAAAACCGGGTTTTACTACTGTCCAGAATTCACTGGGTTATTCCTTCAAAAAATTTCTACAATTCTAGGATAAAATTTCATAAATTTCCTTAGGAAATTCTAACAAAATTTTCAAAGGAACCCCTGGAGTAATTTTTTAGTTCTAATTTCTCCAAGATTTTTTTTTTATATTTCTTCGAGAATTCTTTGGGAATATGATGATGGATCGACTGTAATCTCGATATTTTGGGAGTTTTTCTTTTTCTTTCTTCAGTCTGAATTCCAGAGTTCAGTGCGTGATCTCTCATGTTTCGGACAGCAGAACGATCGCGCGGTCGACCGAATTATTGTGTTCTGCATTGCGCGGCCGGTAATAAAATTAATCAGTTCAGTGCGTGATCTCTCATGTTTCGGACAGCAGAACGATCGCGCGGTCTACCGAATTATTGTGTTCTGCATTGCGCGGCCGGTAATAAAATTAATCAGTTCAGTGCGTGATCTCTCATGTTTCGGACAGCAGAACGATCGCGCGGTCGGCCGAATTATTGTGTTCTGCATTGCGCGGCCGGTAATAAAATTAATCAGTTCAGTGCGTGATTTCTCATGTTTCGGACAGCAGAACGATCGTGCGGTCGGCCGAATTATTGTGTTCTGCATTGCGCGGCCGGTAATAAAATTAATCAGTTCAGTGCGTGATCTCTCATGTTTCGGACAGCAGAACGATCGCGCGGTCGGCCGAATTATTGTGTTCTGCATTGCGCGGCCGGTAATAAAATTAATCAGTTCAGTGCGTGATCTCTCATGTTTCGGACAGCAGAACGATCGCGCGGTCGGCCGAATTATTGTGTTCTGCATTGCGCGGCCGGTAATAAAATTAATCAGTTCAGTGCGTGATCTCTCATGTTTCGGACAGCAGAACGATCGCGCGGTCGGCCGAATTATTGTGTTCTGCATTGCGCGGCCGGTAATAAAATTAATCAGTTCAGTGCGTGATCTCTCATGTTTCGGACAGCAGAACGATCGTGCGGTCGACCGAATTATTGTGTTCTGCATTGCGCGGCCGGTAATAAAATTAATCATGATAAGAAAATTATTTTGAGCTTTTTAGTGGAATGTTTTCACCTGTCATAAGACGAGTTTAAACAATCCCATTGAATTCCACCACTTAATTGTATCTTGACAGATACGTATTTCGACCTCAACAGTAAGGCCGTCTTCAGTGTTTCGTACTTGACTCGACTTAATAAGTCGAAATACGTATCTGTCAAGATACAATTAAGTGGTGGAATTCAATGGGATTGTTTAAACTCGTCTTATGACAGGGGGAAAATTAATCAGTTCAGTGCGTGATCTCTCATGTTTCGGACAGCAGAACGATCGCGCGGTCGACCGAATTATTGTGTTCTGCATTGCGCGGCCGGTAATAAAATTAATCAGTTCAGTGCGTGATCTCTCATGTTTCGGACAGCAGAACGATCGCGCGGTCGACCGAATTATTGTGTTCTGCATTGCGCGGCCGGTAATAAAATTAATCAGTTCAGTGCGTGATTTCTCATGTTTCGGACAGCAGAACGATCGTGCGGTCGGCCGAATTATTGTGTTCTGCATTGCGCGGCCGGTAATAAAATTAATCAGTTCAGTACGTGATCTCTCATGTTTCGGACAGCAGAACGATCGCGCGGTCGGCCGAATTATTGTGTTCTGCATTGCGCGGCCGGTAATAAAATTAATCAGTTCAGTGCGTGATTTCTCATGTTTCGGACAGCAGAACGATCGTGCGGTCGGCCGAATTATTGTGTTCTGCATTGCGCGGCCGGTAATAAAATTAATCAGTTCAGTACGTGATCTCTCATGTTTCGGACAGCAGAACGATCGCGCGGTCAACCGAATTATTGTGTTCTGCATTGCGCGGCCGGTAATAAAATTAATCAGTTCAGTGCGTGATTTCTCATGTTTCGGACAGCAGAACGATCGCGCGGTCGACCGAATTATTGTGTTCTGCATTTCGCGGCCGGTAAAGAAATTAATCAGTTCAGTGCATGATCTCTCATGTTTCGGACAGCAGAACGATCGCGCGGTCGGCCGAATTATTGTGTTCTGCATTGCGCGGCCGGTAATAAAATTAATCAGTTCAGTGCGTGATCTCTCATGTTTCGGACAGCAGAACGATCGTGCGGTCGACCGAATTATTGTGTTCTGCATTGCGCGGCCGGTAATAAAATTAATCAGTTCAGTGCGTGATCTCTCATGTTTCGGACAGCAGAACGATCGCGCGGTCGACCGAATTATTGTGTTCTGCATTGCGCGGCCGGTAATAAAATTAATCAGTTCAGTGCGTGATCTCTCATGTTTCGGACAGCAGAACGATCGCGCGGTCGACCGAAATATTGTGTTCTGCATTGCGCGGCCGGTAATAAAATTAATCAGTTCAGTGCGTGATCTCTCATGTTTCGGACAGCAGAACGATCGTGCGGTCGACCGAATTATTGTGTTCTGCATTTCGCGGCCGGTAATGAAATTAATCAGTTCAGTGCGTGATTTCTCATGTTTCGGACAGCAGAACGATCGCGCGGTCGACCGAATTATTGTGTTCTGCATTTCGCGGCCGGTAAAGAAATTAATCAGTTCAGTGCATGATCTCTCATGTTTCGGACAGCAGAACGATCGCGCGGTCGGCCGAATTATTGTGTTCTGCATTGCGCGGCCGGTAATAAAATTAATCAGTTCAGTACGTGATCTCTCATGTTTCGGACAGCAGAACGATCGCGCGGTCAACCGAATTATTGTGTTCTGCATTGCGCGGCCGGTAATAAAATTAATCAGTTCAGTGCGTGATTTCTCATGTTTCGGACAGCAGAACGATCGCGCGGTCGACCGAATTATTGTGTTCTGCATTTCGCGGCCGGTAACGAAATTAATCAGTTCAGTGCATGATCTCTCATGTTTCGGACAGCAGAACGATCGCGCGGTCGGCCGAATTATTGTGTTCTGCATTGCGCGGCCGGTAATAAAATTAATCAGTTCAGTGCGTGATCTCTCATGTTTCGGACAGCAGAACGATCGTGCGGTCGACCGAATTATTGTGTTCTGCATTGCGCGGCCGGTAATAAAATTAATCAGTTCAGTGCGTGATCTCTCATGTTTCGGACAGCAGAACGATCGCGCGGTCGACCGAATTATTGTGTTCTGCATTGCGCGGCCGGTAATAAAATTAATCAGTTCAGTGCGTGATCTCTCATGTTTCGGACAGCAGAACGATCGCGCGGTCGACCGAAATATTGTGTTCTGCATTGCGCGGCCGGTAATAAAATTAATCAGTTCAGTGCGTGATCTCTCATGTTTCGGACAGCAGAACGATCGCGCGGTCGACCGAATTATTGTGTTCTGCATTGCGCGGCCGGTAATAAAATTAATCAGTTCAGTGCATGATCTCTCATGTTTCGGACAGCAGAACGATCGTGCGGTCGACCGAATTATTGTGTTCTGCATTTCGCGGCCGGTAATGAAATTAATCAGTTCAGTGCGTGATCTCTCATGTTTCGGACAGCAGAACGATCGCGCGGTCGACCGAATTATTGTGTTCTGCATTGCGCGGCCGGTAATAAAATTAATCAGTTCAGTGCGTGATCTCTCATGTTTCGGACAGCAGAACGATCGCGCGGTCGACCGAATTATTGTGTTCTGCATTTCGCGGCCGGTAATGAAATTAATCAGTTCAGTGCGTGATCTCTCATGTTTCGGACAGCAGAACGATCGCGCGGTCGACCGAATTATTGTGTTCTGCATTGCGCGGCCGGTAATAAAATTAATCAGTTCAGTGCGTGATTTCTCATGTTTCGGACAGCAGAACGATCGTGCGGTCGACCGAATTATTGTGTTCTGCATTGCGCGGCCGGTAATAAAATTAATCAGTTCAGTGCGTGATCTCTCATGTTTCGGACAGCAGAACGATCGCGCGGTCGACCGAATTATTGTGTTCTGCATTGCGCGGCCGGTAATAAAATTAATCAGTTCAGTGCGTGATCTCTCATGTTTCGGACAGCAGAACGATCGCGCGGTCGACCGAATTATTGTGTTCTGCATTTCGCGGCCGGTAATGAAATTAATCAGTTCAGTGCGTGATCTCTCATGTTTCGGACAGCAGAACGATCGCGCGGTCGACCGAATTATTGTGTTCTGCATTGCGCGGCCGGTAATAAAATTAATCAGTTCAGTGCGTGATCTCTCATGTTTCGGACAGCAGAACGATCGCGCGGTCGACCGAAATATTGTGTTCTGCATTGCGCGGCCGGTAATAAAATTAATCAGTTCAGTGCGTGATCTCTCATGTTTCGGACAGCAGAACGATCGCGCGGTCGACCGAATTATTGTGTTCTGCATTTCGCGGCCGGTAATAAAATTAATCAGTTCAGTGCGTGATCTCTCATGTTTCGGACAGCAGAACGATCGTGCCGTCGACCGAATTATTGTGTTCTGCATTGCGCGGCCGGTAATAAAATTAATCAGTTCAGTGCGTGATCTCTCATGTTTCGGACAGCAGAACGATCGTGCGGTCGACCGAATTATTGTGTTCTGCGCTGCGCGGCCGGTAATAAAATTAATCAGTTCTGTGCGTGATCTCTCATGTTTTGGACAGCAGAACGATCGCGCGGTCGAATTATTGTGTTCTGCATTGCGCGGCCGGTAATAAAATTAATCAGTTCAGTGCGTGATCTCTCTTGTTTCGGACAGCAGAACGATCGTGCGGTCGACCGAATTATTGTGTTCTGCATTGCGCGGCCGGTAATAAAATTAATCAGTTCAGTGCGTGATCTCTCATGTTTCGGACAGCAGAACGATCGTGCGGTCGACCGAATTATTGTGTTCTGCATTGCGCGGCCGGTAATAAAATTAATCAGTTCAGTGCGTGATCTCTCATGTTTCGGACAGCAGAACGATCGCGCGGTCGACCGAATTATTGTGTTCTGCATTGCGCGGCCGGTAATAAAATTAATCAGTTCAGTGCGTGATCTCTCATGTTTCGGACAGCAGAACGATCGCGCGGTCGACCGAATTATTGTGTTCTGCATTGCGCGGCCGGTAATAAAATTAATCAGTTCAGTGCGTGATCTCTCATGTTTCGGACAGCAGAACGATCGCGCGGTCGACCGAATTATTGTGTTCTGCATTGCGCGGCCGGTAATAAAATTAATCAGTTCAGTGCGTGATCTCTCATGTTTCGGACAGCAGAACGATCGTGCGGTCGACCGAATTATTGTGTTCTGCATTGCGCGGCCGGTAATAAAATTAATCAGTTCAGTGCGTGATCTCTCATGTTTCGGACAGCAGAACGATCGCGCGGTCGACCGAATTATTGTGTTCTGCATTGCGCGGCCGGTAATAAAATTAATCAGTTCAGTGCGTGAACTCTCATGTTTCGGACAGCAGAACGATCGTGCGGTCGACCGAATTATTGTGTTCTGCATTGCGCGGCCGGTAATAAAATTAATCAGTTCAGTGCGTGATCTCTCATGTTTCGGACAGCAGAACGATCGCGCGGTCGACCGAATTATTGTGTTCTGCATTGCGCGGCCGGTAATAAAATTAATCAGTTCAGTGCGTGATCTCTCATGTTTCGGACAGCAGAACGATCGCGCGGTCGACCGAATTATTGTGTTCTGCATTGCGCGGCCGGTAATAAAATTAATCAGTTCAGTGCGTGATCTCTCATGTTTCGGACAGCAGAACGATCGCGCGGTCGACCGAATTATTGTGTTCTGCATTGCGCGGCCGGTAATAAAATTAATCAGTTCAGTGCGTGATCTCTCATGTTTCGGACAGCAGAACGATCGCGCGGTCAACCGAATTATTGTGTTCTGCATTGCGCGGCCGGTAATAAAATTAATCAGTTCAGTGCGTGATCTCTCATGTTTCGGACAGCAGAACGATCGCGCGGTCGACCGAATTATTGTGTTCTGCATTGCGCGGCCGGTAATAAAATTAATCAGTTCAGTGCGTGAACTCTCATGTTTCGGACAGCAGAACGATCGTGCGGTCGACCGAATTATTGTGTTCTGCATTGCGCGGCCGGTAATAAAATTAATCAGTTCAGTGCGTGATCTCTCATGTTTCGGACAGCAGAACGATCGCGCGGTCGACCGAATTATTGTGTTCTGCATTGCGCGGCCGGTAATAAAATTAATCAGTTCAGTGCGTGATCTCTCATGTTTCGGACAGCAGAACGATCGTGCGGTCGACCGAATTATTGTGTTCTGCATTGCGCGGCCGGTAATAAAATTAATCAGTTCAGTGCGTGATCTCATGTTTCGGACAGCAGAACGATCGTGCGGTCGACCGAATTATTGTGTTCTGCATTGCGCGGCCGGTAATAAAATTAATCAGTTCAGTGCGTGATCTCTCATGTTTCGGACAGCAGAACGATCGTGCGGTCGACCGAATTATTGTGTTCTGCATTGCGCGGCCGGTAATAAAATTAATCAGTTCAGTGCGTGATCTCTCATGTTTCGGACAGCAGAACGATCGCGCGGTCGACCGAATTATTGTGTTCTGCATTGCGCGGCCGGTAATAAAATTAATCAGTTCAGTGCGTGATCTCTCATGTTTCGGACAGCAGAACGATCGCGCGGTCGACCGAATTATTGTGTTCTGCATTGCGCGGCCGGTAATAAAATTAATCAGTTCAGTGCGTGATCTCTCATGTTTCGGACAGCAGAACGATCGCGCGGTCGACCGAATTATTGTGTTTTGCATTGCGCGGCCGGTAATAAAATTAATCAGTTCAGTGCGCGATCTCTCATGTTTCCGGCAGCAAAACGATCGCGCGGTCGCCAGAATTATTGTGTCCTGCATTGCGCGGCCGGTAATAAAATTAATCAGTTCAGTGCGTGATCTCTCATGTTTCGGACAGCAGAACGATCGCGCGGTCGACCGAATTATTGTGTTCTGCATTGCGCGGCCGGTAATAAAATTAATCAGTTCAGTGCGTGATCTCTCATGTTTCGGACAGCAGAACGATCGTGCGGTCGACCGAATTATTGTGTTCTGCATTGCGCGGCCGGTAATAAAATTAATCAGGTCAGTGCGTGATCTCTCATGTTTCGGACAGCAGAACGATCGCGCGGTCGGCCGAATTATTGTGTTCTGCATTGCGCGGCCGGTAATAAAATTAATCAGTTCAGTGCGTGATCTCTCATGTTTCGGACAGCAGAACGATCGCGCGGTCAACCGAATTATTGTGTTCTGCATTGCGCGGCCGGTAATAAAATTAATCAGTTCAGTGCGTGATCTCTCATGTTTCGGACAGCAGAACGATCGCGCGGTCGACCGAATTATTGTGTTCTGCATTGCGCGGCCGGTAATAAAATTAATCAGTTCAGTGCGTGATCTCTCATGTTTCGGACAGCAGAACGATCGCGCGGTCAACCGAATTATTGTGTTCTGCATTGCGCGGCCGGTAATAAAATTAATCAGTTCAGTGCGTGATCTCTCATGTTTCGGACAGCAGAACGATCGTGCGGTCGACCGAATTATTGTGTTCTGCATTGCGCGGCCGGTAATAAAATTAATCAGTTCAGTGCGTGATCTCTCATGTTTCGGACAGCAGAACGATCGCGCGGTCGACCGAATTATTGTGTTCTGCATTGCGCGGCCGGTAATAAAATTAATCAGTTCAGTGCGTGATCTCTCATGTTTCGGACAGCAGAACGATCGCGCGGTCGACCGAATTATTGTGTTCTGCATTGCGCGGCCGGTAATAAAATTAATCAGTTCAGTGCGTGATCTCTCATGTTTCGGACAGCAGAACGATCGCGCGGTCGACCGAATTATTGTGTTCTGCATTGCGCGGCCGGTAATAAAATTAATCAGTTCAGTGCGTGATCTCTCATGTTTCGGACAGCAGAACGATCGCGCGGTCGACCGAATTATTGTGTTTTGCATTGCGCGGCCGGTAATAAAATTAATCAGTTCAGTGCGTGATCTCTCATGTTTCGGACAGCAGAACGATCGCGCGGTCGACCGAATTATTGTGTTCTGCATTGCGCGGCCGGTAATAAAATTAATCAGTTCAGTGCGTGATCTCTCATGTTTCGGACAGCAGAACGATCGCGCGGTCGACCGAATTATTGTGTTCTGCATTGCGCGGCCGGTAATAAAATTAATCAGTTCAGTGCGTGATCTCTCATGTTTCGGACAGCAGAACGATCGTGCGGTCGACCGAATTATTGTGTTCTGCATTGCGCGGCCGGTAATAAAATTAATCAGGTCAGTGCGTGATCTCTCATGTTTCGGACAGCAGAACGATCGCGCGGTCGGCCGAATTATTGTGTTCTGCATTGCGCGGCCGGTAATAAAATTAATCAGTTCAGTGCGTGATCTCTCATGTTTCGGACAGCAGAACGATCGCGCGGTCAACCGAATTATTGTGTTCTGCATTGCGCGGCCGGTAATAAAATTAATCAGTTCAGTGCGTGATCTCTCATGTTTCGGACAGCAGAACGATCGCGCGGTCGACCGAATTATTGTGTTCTGCATTGCGCGGCCGGTAATAAAATTAATCAGTTCAGTGCGTGATCTCTCATGTTTCGGACAGCAGAACGATCGCGCGGTCAACCGAATTATTGTGTTCTGCATTGCGCGGCCGGTAATAAAATTAATCAGTTCAGTGCGTGATCTCTCATGTTTCGGACAGCAGAACGATCGTGCGGTCGACCGAATTATTGTGTTCTGCATTGCGCGGCCGGTAATAAAATTAATCAGTTCAGTGCGTGATCTCTCATGTTTCGGACAGCAGAACGATCGCGCGGTCGACCGAATTATTGTGTTCTGCATTGCGCGGCCGGTAATAAAATTAATCAGTTCAGTGCGTGATCTCTCATGTTTCGGACAGCAGAACGATCGCGCGGTCGACCGAATTATTGTGTTCTGCATTGCGCGGCCGGTAATAAAATTAATCAGTTCAGTGCGTGATTTCTCATGTTTCGGACAGCAGAACGATCGTGCGGTCGGCCGAATTATTGTGTTCTGCATTGCGCGGCCGGTAATAAAATTAATCAGTTCAGTGCGTGATCTCTCATGTTTCGGACAGCAGAACGATCGTGCGGTCGACCGAATTATTGTGTTCTGCATTGCGCAGCCGGTAATAAAATTAATCAGTTCAGTGCGTGATCTCTCATGTTTCGGACAGCAGAACGATCGCGCGGTCGACCGAATTATTGTGTTCTGCATTGCGCGGCCGGTAATAAAATTAATCAGTTCAGTGCGTGATCTCTCATGTTTCGGACAGCAGAACGATCGTGCGGTTGACCGAATTATTGTGTTCTGCATTGCGCGGCCGGTAATAAAATTAATCAGTTCAGTGCGTGATCTCTCATGTTTCGGACAGCAGAACGATCGCACGGTCGACCGAATTATTGTGTTCTGCATTGCGCGGCCGGTAATAAAATTAATCAGTTCAGTGCGTGATCTCTCATGTTTCGGACAGCAGAACGATCGCGCGGTCGACCGAATTATTGTGTTCTGCATTGCGCGGCCGGTAATAAAATTAATCAGTTCAGTGCGTGATCTCTCATGTTTCGGACAGCAGAACGATCGCGCGGTCGACCGAATTATTGTGTTCTGCATTGCGCGGCCGGTAATAAAATTAATCAGTTCAGTGCGTGATCTCTCATGTTTCGGACAGCAGAACGATCGCGCGGTCGACCGAATTATTGTGTTCTGCATTGCGCGGCCGGTAATAAAATTAATCAGTTCAGTGCGTGATCTCTCATGTTTCGGACAGCAGAACGATCGCGCGGTCGACCGAATTATTGTGTTCTGCATTGCGCGGCCGGTAATAAAATTAATCAGTTAAGTGCGTGATCTCTCATGTTTCGGACAGCAGAACGATCGCGCGGTCGACCGAATTATTGTGTTCTGCATTGCGCGGCCGGTAATAAAATGAATCAGTTCAGTGCGTGATTTCTCATGTTTCGGACAGCAGAACGATCGTGCGGTCGACCGAATTATTGTGTTCTGCATTGCGCGGCCGGTAATAAAATTAATCAGTTCAGTGCGTGATTTCTCATGTTTCGGACAGCAGAACGATCGTGCGGTCGACCGAATTATTGTGTTCTGCATTGCGCGGCCGGTAATAAAATTAATCAGTTCAGTGCGTGATCTCTCATGTTTCGGACAGCAGAACGATCGTGCGGTCGACCGAATTATTGTGTTCTGCATTGCGCGGCCGGTAATAAAATTAATCAGTTCAGTGCGTGATCTCTCATGTTTCGGACAGCAGAACGATCGTGCGTTCGACCGAATTATTGTGTTCTGCATTGCGCGGCCGGTAATAAAATTAATCAGTTCAGTGCGTGATCTCTCTTGTTTCGGACAGCAGAACGATCGTGCGGTCGACCGAATTATTGTGTTCTGCATTGCGCGGCCGGTAATAAAATTAATCAGTTCAGTGCGTGATCTCTCATGTTTCCGGACAGCAGAACGATCGTGCGGTCGACCGAATTATTGTGTTCTGCATTGCGCGGCCGGTAATAAAATTAATCAGTTCAGTGCGTGATCTCTCATGTTTCGGACAGCAGAACGATCGCGCGGTCGACCGAATTATTGTGTTCTGCATTGCGCGGCCGGTAATAAAATTAATCAGTTCAGTGCGTGATCTCTCATGTTTCGGACAGCAGAACGATCGCGCGGTCGACCGAATTATTGTGTTCTGCATTGCGCGGCCGGTAATAAAATTAATCAGTTCAGTGCGTGATCTCTCATGTTTCGGACAGCAGAACGATCGTGCGGTCGACCGAATTATTGTGTTCTGCATTGCGTGGCCGGTAATAAAATTAATCAGTTCAGTGCGTGATCTCTCATGTTTCGGACAGCAGAACGATCGCGCGGTCGACCGAATTATTGTG